>NW_022045451.1:0-52712 GCF_003957555.1 Calypte anna | reverse complement strand
GGATAAAAGCAGCTCCTTCTCTGCTAGCTAGCATTTCATGGGACTTTTTTTCCTATCCCAGAAGTTTAAATCCCCAATTTCCAGCTTTTTCTGCCTGGGGATGCTCTTCCTGCCAAGTAAATCTCCTCAGGAGCAGGGAAGTTGCTGCAGCCTCAGAAGCACCAGGATGTTTTCCCCCTTTTTGCAGCTTTGGTGAGGAACTTCTGAATCTTTAGAGGGTTTTTTTTTTTTGGTTTGGAAAACTGCTCAAAAAATACATTTTAAAAATCAGGAAGTGTGTGGGGCAGGCCCAGGAGGTGGATGGAGCAGAGCTGCTGCTCCAGAGGGAGGGAGGGAGGGAAAATCACTCTGTTCACTTGGACTGAAGCTTTTTGGGGTGATTTCCTCTCAGTTCCTCCCCCTCCTGCCTTGCTTGGGAGAACAGGACCCAAACCTCAAGGGGCTCCTGGTTCTGGTGTGAGGGAGCAAAGCCTGCACCTCCTTTCTGCAGGGAAAGGGAGCTGCAGGTGCATCCCAGTGCCTCCCAGTAACCCCAGTGGGTTCTGGGCTCACTCTTTGAGCTCTCCCCATGAGCAGGAGGTCACCCCTTGGGAAATTTGGGTGGCTTTTCCTTCAGGAGCTGCTGTTCCAGGTGGGAATAACCAACTCATCAGCCTGGGGGATGAGGTGCTTGTGTGTTTTCCAGCTGGGAAGGGAGGGATTTGCAGGGAGGGATTATTCAACAGTTCAAAAAAAAAAACAAAAAACCTAAAAAACCCCACACAAACCAAACCAAAACCCAAAACAAACCAAAAAACCCCAAAAGCTCAACAGCAACAAGGAGCTTAAACCCTGCTTGGGCTCCAAGGGGAAGAGGGAGAGTAAATTGGAGGAAATAACTGTAGGAAAAGCCTTAGTGATGGGAGAGGGGGAAGAGGCAGAGCTGTTTGGTTTGGTTGCTGCTCAGGGGGTGGGGGGGTCCCAGCCCCCTCAGAGCAGGCAGTGCTCAGCTGGGTGACTCCTCTGCTCCCTCCTCACCAGGGGAGGCCCTGGGGAAACCTCTGCAGGTGGCAGCTCCCTCCAGGCTGGGGTAAAACAGGGGTAAAACAGCTCCTGGAGCTGCTCAGAATGTCAGGAAATGCTTTGAGGTGACAAAGGGACATGTGCCAGGGATGTGCTTCATGAGGGAAAAGCCTGCAGGCTCCAGGTTTTGGGGATGTGCTGGTTTGTTCCTGGTCCATTCATTAAAGCTCCTTCCCAGCCCAGGATGGTTTTTAGCTTTCTAATTGAGGGGATTGTTGTTTTTGTCAGTTCCAAATAATCATTTCTTGTTTGAAGTGTCTTCATTTGCTTTACAAACGAGGCAGTGGCAGCCTTGGTGCTGTTGGACAGATCCCACAGACACTTTTTGTTGGGTTGGGGCTGAGTTTCCTCAGTTAAAATGATTACCCTGGGTAAGAATTAGTTTTGTTCCTTGCTTTTTGGGACCCTTTTGGGAAAACAAGAAGCCTGGAGAGAGTTTTAGTGCATCCACACCATGCAGAACCCCCAGAACCTTTCCAGTTCCACACCACCAACCCAACTTTGTCTCTGAACACCTGCTGCTGAATTTTTCCTCTTAATTCTGGTAACTCCAGGCTGACTTCACCCCAGACCTTTTGCTTTCCTCTCACTCAGTGGAAGGTGGAGAGAAACAAACCAGCTCTTTCTGGAAGGTGCCAGAGCCACCTCAGGGTGGCACAAAGTCCTCTGGGAGCCTCAGCTGCCACGTGAGAACCTGATTTAACAACAACAACAATTAAAAACAAAAAAAAGGAGTAGAACTTGCTGCCAGCCAAACTTTTCACCAGGAAACCTGACTTGGATCTCTCCTGCCTTGGGCTGGTGTGGAGAGCAGGAGGTTCCCTGCACCCAGGTCCCAATCTCTGGGTGCCAATGTCCTCTGCCCCCAGGTGGAGTTGGTTTGCATGCAGAGCCACAGCTGCTTTTCCATGCAAACAAATCTTGCTGAGAGCTCCCTAATTGCAGAATGAGGCCTTTCTTTCCCTGACCTAAAGGCTACTTGGGTGTTAAAAGGAGAGGCCAAGCCAGGGAACAGCTTTTTTTTTCCCCAAATCCCAAGCCTGCTTTGCTGTGCTGCTCTCCAAGGCTCCTCTTCCATCACTCCCCCTTTTCAGGTACATTTTTGTTCAGTCTGTGCCCACAGCACTGCAGCACTTTGTGTTTTGAGGATGAGCCTTGAAATTTAACTGTTTGCTTCCAGATTCTTGCAGTATTTAAACTTGAAATTGAGGGTAATAAGGTTGAGAGAAGGATTGGGGCAGGCAGGGACATTCTTTGTTTTGGCAAATCTCTTTTTTCTTTTTTTCTTTTCCCTTCATATTCCACTTTTCTCTTCTTCCTTTCCCTTCCAACAACAAAACTCAGCTTCCCCAGGCCAGAAAAGCTTTTTTTGGTTGTAGCTACCAAAAGGAGAAGTTTGTAGTTGGATGCTGAGCCTGAGCAGGAGCTCTGGGAACACCCTGGGTGCCCGTCTGGCCGTGGGAAGCTTGCTCAGGTTTTGTGTTTAATCCTCCTGGCAAGGGGAGAGTTTTGGGAGCACTTCTAACAAAAGAAGGTGTTTCAAGGCTGGGCCTGTTTATCTGCCCAGCCCTCAGGTAGGGGTGGGGTGGGGCAGATTATTCCCCCATCCCTTGGAATTTGTTCAACTCCTCGGAACTGTTAAGTGCTCATTTTATTTTATTTTATTTTTGGGGTGCTTCTTGTGGTTTTTTTTTTTGTTGTTTGTTTTATCTTATTTTTTTTCTCCTCACAGAACAATGCCTACACTGCAATGTCTGATTCCTACTTACCAAACTACTACAGCCCTTCCATTGGATTCTCCTACTCCTTAGGTGAAGCTGCCTGGTCCACGGGGGGGGATCCCCCCATGCCCTACCTGACCTCCTACGGACAGCTGAGCAACGGGGAGCCCCATTTCCTCCCAGATGCCATGTTTGGGCAGCCAGGGGCTCTTGGCAGCACCCCCTTCCTGGGGCAGCACGGCTTTAACTTCTTCCCAAGTGGGATTGACTTCTCAGCTTGGGGGAATAACAGTTCTCAGGGACAATCCACTCAAAGCTCTGGCTACAGCAGCAGCTATGCCTACGCCCCCAGCTCCTTGGGGGGAGCCATGATCGATGGGCAATCAGCCTTTGCTAATGAACCCCTCAACAAAGCTCCTGGCATGAACACCATCGACCAAGGGATGGCTGCTCTCAAGCTGGGGAGCACAGAGGTGGCCAACAGCGTCCCCAAAGTGGTGGGTTCTGCCGTGGGGAGTGGATCCATCACCAGTAACATGGTGGCTTCCACCGGGCTGCCCCCGGCCACCATCGCTCCTCCCAAACCAACCTCCTGGGCTGACATTGCCAGCAAACCTGCCAAGCAGCAGCCCAAGCTGAAGACCAAGAATGGGATGGCGAGCTCCAGCCTCCCTCCTCCTCCCATCAAACACAACATGGATATTGGGACTTGGGATAACAAAGGCCCAGTGGCCAAAGCCCCCTCCCAAGCTTTAGTTCAGACCATGGCTCAGCAGCCCACCCAGGGCTCCCCCCAACCCGGGGCCCAACAGCTCCACACCAGCCCACCCGTGGCCGTGGCCCAGGCACCCGGTGGGCAGCAGCCCCCAGCACTGCCCCCACCACCCCCTCAAGCCACCCAGCTGCCCACCCCCCAGCCAGCAGCTCAGCCCACCCGTTGGGTGGCCCCTCGGAACCGAGGCAACGGGTTCAGCCAGAACGGAGTGGAGGGACCCGGGGGGGGACAGTCCCAGGGCAGCCCCGGGACCGCTCATTCGGAACCTCATCCGGTCCTGGAGAAGTTGAGGTCTCTCAACAATTACAACCCCAAGGATTTCGATTGGAACCCAAAACACGGCCGGGTTTTCATCATCAAGAGTTACTCTGAGGATGATATCCACAGGTCCATCAAATACAACATCTGGTGCAGCACGGAGCACGGCAACAAGAGACTGGACACTGCCTACCGCTCCCTCAACGGGAAGGGGCCCCTGTACTTACTCTTCAGTGTCAATGGCAGTGGGCACTTCTGTGGGGTGGCAGAAATGAAATCTGCTGTGGACTACAACACGTGTGCAGGGGTGTGGTCCCAGGACAAATGGAAGGGACGTTTTGATGTCAGGTGGATTTTTGTCAAGGACGTTCCCAACAGCCAACTGCGGCACATCCGCCTGGAGAACAACGAGAACAAACCCGTCACCAACTCCAGGGACACTCAGGAGGTGCCTCTGGAAAAGGCTAAGCAGGTGTTGAAAATCATTGCCACCTACAAGCACACCACCTCCATCTTTGATGACTTCTCACACTATGAGAAACGCCAAGAGGAGGAGGAAAACGTTAAAAAGGTAAAAGTTGTGTGTCTTGTCTCAGCCTGGAGGGGCAGGAGGTGGAGGAGAGAACTTGGTGGCCATCAGGTGGCCTTTTGGCTAGCTAGTGTGGAACCTGCAACCCCTCTTTGGGGTGGGAGTGGGTGCAGAGCAGGGTGAGGGGTCCATCAGTACCCTCTGCTCTGGACCAGCCTCCCCCTTCTCCTGCTCTGTTTGATTTCTGTGCTGTCATCACCTCCTGGATGGGAACAGTGTGAAGCAGGGAGATGAGTGGGGGGTTCAGGGAGTTGTTGGAGCTGGGAGATTGAACAGCCAGCTCATCCACCCCCTCCCCAACGTGGGGTCAGTGTGACAGATGTTTCCCACTGCTTGTCAAACCTTCAGGAGCAGCAGTTCCTGTCACACCCCCCCCCACCCCAGGCAGTCCAGTCCCACGCTTAATTACCCTTCCTGTTAAAAGGCTTTGTCTGGTGCCCAACCTCAGCCCCCCTCACTCCCATTTCAGTCTGTGACTCCTTGTCCTCTCCCTGGTGGTTCTGTTCCTCCTGGGCTGTGTTTGGAGCTGGTGGGCTGTGGTGGCACCACCCACCTACAGCTTGGCTCTGTCAGCTCCAAGTCTCCTCTTGTCATTGATTGCTTACCAGGAGGGTTGCTCATTGCAAACTCTGCCCAAAATTCAGTGAGGAGTGGGCCTTGAATCACAGAATCAGAATCCCAGGCTGCTTTGGGTTAGAAGGGACCTTAAAGCTCCCCCAGTGCCACCCCTGCCATGGGCAGGGACACCTCCCACAGCCCAGGGTGCTCCAAGCCCCATCCAAGGTGTCCATGAAAGCTTCCAGGGATGAGGCAAACATAATTAATGCTCCTTGACTTAATCAGCAGGGAATCATGGAAGGGTTTGGGCTGGAGGGGACCTTAAAGCTCATCCAGTCCCCCCTGGATAATCCAGGGACCCTTCCCACAGCCCAGGGTGCTCCAAGCCCCATCCAACCTGGCTTGGAACCTCTGCCAGGGATGGGGCAGCCAGGATTTCCCTCAGACAAGAAACCTTCCCGGGGTGCAGCTGTGTTGAAGTCACCTGTGGCAGACTTTCCCCACCCTGGGGATCTTGCTTGGATCAAAAAGTAATTAAGATTATTAGCATTAGTGCTCTGAGGGTCTGCCAGCTTCTCTGACCAGCTTCTTTTTAGTTTCAGCAGTGGGGAATTTTCCACCCAACAGTTAAAGACCTGAAGCAGGAGCTGCAGCTGCTCCCCACAGCACTGAATGCAGTTCTAAATGTTTTATGTCTCTTTTTTTTTTTATTTATTTGGAGCATTGTCTGGATAAAAGGTATCACCTGGGCACAAAGGTGATTCCAGCTGATACCTGAGCACTTCCAGTGCTGGAAGTAAATCTGTACAGGGGGAGAAACCACTGCAAAATGGGGAGGTGTGAACTTGATTTCTGTGAGAACTTGAGTATTTTATGTGACTTGACATCCTCAAATTGTTCCAGCCTGTCCTGAGGTGATGATTTCTCTTTTCCTGACCAACTTTTGGGATGCAATCAGGACTTTAGGCTGTGCAGGACACCTTAGGGTGCTCCAGATGGGGCTTTAGGGAGGAAGTTTGGAGGGGGGGAGAGGGGCAGAGCTCAGAGTGGGAAGGCTCCAGGGAAAGAGTGAAGGTGGAGGTTGGATGGATGAGTTCATTCTGGGGGGGTGGAAGCTGAAAGGAGAGCAACAGAGGGGGGGAGGAAGGTAGAGAGAAGTGGACAGAGCAGCTCTGTGGAAGATCAGGGGAAGATACTACAAAAATACAGCTTAGTTGCCTTAAAACCATAACCCCCTCTGTCCTGGTGTATTCCCAAGCCTCCTGCTTGCTTCAGCCCCCCCTGGGACCTGCTGGCCCCTGAGGGGCAGGAGCAGCAGCTGATGGAGCAGCAGGACCAGCACCTCCCTGCTCAGGGACCTCGGAGCTGATTCAAAGAGAAGTTGATGGGGAAAGGTTTCTTTTTTGCAAAGGAAACTTCACTCAGGTGTCCCTGGAGTTCAAACTGGAGGAGGGAGCTTCCCAGCTCTGCAGTTGAGGTTTTGCTTTTTGCCATTGACTCACTCAGGGCTGGAAAATCCACCAGGGAGGATTTGGTTCAATCCACCAGGGAGGATTTGGTTCAATCCACCAGGGAGGATTTGGTTCAATCCACCAGGGAGGATTTGGTTCAATCCACCAGGGAGGATTTGGTCTTCATTTCAGCAAAGATTTTGACCTCCTCGGGTGCTGATTGCTGCAGCCCTGAGGATGCTTGAGGTTTCTGTTGCTGCTCCTTGATGGTTTGAGTGAGAAACAGTTGGGTTTTGCTCAAAGGGTGGGATAGTTGTTGGTTTTTTGGGTTTTTTTCTGGAGGGAATGCTGATGGTTACCCTGGGACTGCAGGTGGTTAAAAAAAAAAGCCCAAACCCAGAACCCAATCCATGCAGTGGCTGCCTTGAAGCATCTCAGGGAATCACCAGGCTTAAAAAAATCTCTTAGAAACCAGAGCTGAGACACTGGGAAGTTAAAAGTGCTGCTCTGGCAGCAGCTGGTGGCCCAGCTCCCTGCCTGGGCTCTGTCAAGCTGCTTTTGTCTTGGGGGCAATCCCATTGCTCCCAGCTCTTTGTCCCTGCCACCAGCCTTTGGATGGCTGGGATATGTTAATGTTGTGCATTCCTGTTCCTTGAAGCTTGAATGTCTCAAGGATTGGCATGGTTTGAACTTCTAGCAAGCTGCAATTGTTTCACTTGGCTCCCAACTCCAAAACTTGGTCTGATTTGCAGTTGGATTCCTGCTGGCTGCCCCAGCAGATGGATGAGCTCTTGTGAAAGTCTGGGAACTCGTGAATATTCTTTTATATTTCTCACTGTTAGTCACTTCTTCTGAATTCCTTAAAATAGTTCCAAGAAATGATATGAGAAATGCTTTGCTTGGTGCTCAGGCTGTTCCCTTAGGGCTGCTGAAGGGGAGGAGAGAACTGAAAACACTGAAATCACTTGTCCTTTGCTGCTGCCTGGGCCCATCTTGGCCTCAGAGATTTATCTCCATTTCTTCTGAGTGTCTTGCTTCAGGTTTTCTTAAAGGTTTGGATTTTCAGGGCTAAAAAGAATCCTTCCCTGACTGCCAGTGACAGTTGAGGACCTGTGGAAACCCACAGCTGCTTGAATGGTTGAGCAGCTCACCAGCTTCTTCCCTGTTTAATCTTTGCTTTAAAAAGCAACTTCCTTGAAAAAGGAAAGTTTATCTTGGTTCTTCCTCCCCTTGCTTTGCCCAGAGTTGGGCTTCTTGCAGGCTGCAAGGATTTTTAGGCAGGAAAGCTCCTGTGCTGTCCCTCTCAGAGTGCTCAGTTGTTTGGAGCTGCTAGAAGACACTTTGGGATTTGGGTGGGTGTTGAGTCAGGATGAGCTGTGCAGGATGGGGTGGGTGGTTGGGGTTGGTTTTTTTCTTTCTTTTTTTTCATGCTGAGGGCTCCCAGCCTGGAAACAGAGGAATGATTCTCCAGCTTGGAGCTCTCCTTTCCTGCAATGTGCTGCTTTAGGTCTCAGCTGACACTGAGTGCTGGCTCAAGGAGGATTCCTCACTGCAAATGGCACTGCCCCCCTTGGAAAATATGATTTTAGGGCTAACTGGGAGCTGTTCTGAGCCTGTTTGAAATGGGCAGACTGTGTCCCAGCTGCTCTCAGGAAGGAAGGTTTCCTGCTGGATTTTGGAAAGCTTTTTTCTCTCCCTAACCCCATTTCCTAGGGCAGGGCTGGCACTGCTTCCACCCCCTCTTCCAGACCCTCTGGCTACTGCTGCAATTTTTTTCCTGCCTTCAGTGTCCCAACAGGACAATCAATATTCCTGGAGCCACACATCCCAGGCAGAGCCTCCTGTTTCCTCTGACAGGCAGGGATCAGCCCTGGCACTCTCACATTTCCTTTCACCCCCTGAGCCCAAGGCTGTTTGCTTTTTCTGCTCCAAATCCAAACGGGGAAGTTCCTGCACGGATGGAGAGAATTCCTTGCTGTCAAGAAATACCCTCTGCTGTTCAGCAATGCAAACACTTCCAGTTGATTTCCAGGACCTTTTCAAATCCAGGCTGGCTGTGTCCATGCTCATGGATTTGCCCAGGAGCAGAGGAAGCAGAAATTGCTTGTTCTGGTGTCTTGGTTTGGGCTCTGTCACCTCAGGAGCACTTTATGCTTTGGATAGTTTTCAACCAGCACTGCAAAACCCTCACCAACCTTCTGTGTGTTTTCTTGGGTTCTTTTAGCTTTGTTTCAAGGCAGGAAAAAGAAAAACCAGGAGGGGTAAGGAAAAGCTTAGATCTGCCTGGTGCTTTAATCCTTTTTTTTTTTCCTGCTCTAAGAGGGGGGGGACTGTGTTTCCCCATCCCTAAAACAGGAGCAGCTGGGAGCCCTTTCCCTGCAATTGGAATGGAAGTGGGGTGATGGCAGAGCAAGCCCTGGTGCCTCACAGCCCTGCCTCTCCCTGCTGACATCTCCTTAGCTGCCTTTAAAAGATTTTTTTTTTTTTTTTTTCAATACAGGATGCTAAAAAAAAGCTGCCTGGTTGAAGCTGATCCAAGGAGCTGTCTCAGGTTGTTTCTCCAGGGTTTCAGTTCATGGGCCACCTGCCATGAGGAGGTGTTTCCACCTTTTTCCAGGTCTGAGCAGTGGGATTTTATTCCCCACTCACTTGTTGCCCACAAGGGGTGAGCAAAGCTCTTTGCCCACTCCCACCCAGGTTTTTTCTTTCCTTGGCTGGGGGATTTCAGGTCCCAGGTGCAGCCCTGAGCTGCTGCTTATCAATATGTTAATTGCATTCATTCTCACCATACTAATGACTCCAGTTGAATGGCTTAAAAACAAACCCCACTTTGTTCCTCCTTCAACAAGGGAGCTGGAATTGCATCTGTGTGGCTGGCAGCTCCCTGGAAACCCCAGGGAGGGCTTGGTAGGAGCAGGGAGAGGGGGAGATGTCACAAGCTGTGGCTTTTCCAAGCACTTTGGTGACACAGCTGCCCACACAGGACTTGTCTGGAAGGGAGAGTTTATTAACAGCTGCTTTTTCCAGAAGTACTTTTCCTTGGAAGATGAAGTATTTGCCAGATGGTTTTGCTCAGTGCCAGCACCAGAGTGAGGTCCTCTTTGGTTTTCTGGGTGACAAGACCTAATCCTTCATTAGAATCCCAGGAAAACTGTTGAAGCACATTTGCTAAGTGAGGAACAGCTTCCTGCACAGTGTCCTTTACTTGTTCTTCACCAAAATCTAGATCTGCAACACTGCTTTAGCTCTGGAAAAAGCTGCTTTCTTCTTCCCCCTCTCCTGGAAAGCATTCCCTGAGGATTATTCCTGTAGGAACCTTCCTCCTCTGCACAGTCTGATGGTTTCTGCTGCAGTTATTGGAGTCCTTTCATTTCCCTGGATATTCCTGGTTTGTACCTGGTGGCAATTGTCCTCCCAGCTCTGGGACTTCATCCAGCAGCTCCCCAGTGGTGCTGAGCACCCCCAGCCAGCCCTGCTCTGCCTGTGGCAGAGTTACCCTGGAAAAGGCTCTGTTTTCAAGGGCTTTTGTCATTGTCCCAGCTGCTGGCTGGGACAGAGAGCTGATTGTGGCTCCTTCCAGTGAGTCAGTGCCCAGTCTGTGGCTTTTTAATTGTGTCACAGTCGTGTCCCAGTGTGTGGGAGCAGTTAATAATAAACATTTGGGTGGTGTAAGCCCATTCTTCAGTCACTAGCAAATGGAGGCTGCATTTCTGCTGCCATATTGTTAGAATTCATAGTTTTTAATTATTATTATTAATATTAAAAGGACAAGGCTGAGATTTTGGGGTTTTTTTCAGTCTGTGGTTAACTGCAGAGCTGTTGCTGGTGATGTCAGGACCACTTTGGAAGACTGAGATGAAGGTGGCAGAAAAGTGCTTCTTGTTTCTCATCTTGGGGTGGGGACAGAAACCCCAGCACTGGAGTTCCTGTCCCTGTCCCCAAGGGGAAGGTTCTGCTGGTTCTGCTCCCTCAGCTCTGGTGATGCCACCTCCTGGGAAGTGACTTCAGAGAGGTTCCCATCAGCACCTGGACAAACCCCTGCAGCCCTCATTTGCTTTGGGAGCACTGCTGAGTCCAGTGCCACATTCTTGATGTAGAGTCATGGAATTTTCAGGCTTGGAAGGGACCTTTAAGCTCATCCAGTTCCAACCCTTCCCTTCCCACAGCTCAGGATGCTCAGAGCCCCATCCAACCTGAGCATAAAAACCTCCAGGGATGGATGGGGCTCCCACCACCTCTCTGGACACCTGTGCCAGGGTCTCACCACCCTTCCCAACATCCAATCTAAATCTCCCCTCCTCTGCTTTGAATCCATTCCCCCACGTCCTATCCTTGACACCCTAAAAAGCCCCTCCCCAGCTTCCCTGTAGGTTCAGATGTTTAAAGGAAGGACAAAACCCATTTGAAATGTAAAACTGAGTTCCAGGGAATCCTTCTTTCTTGTCCCTGTTTGAGTGGCAAGAAAATGAGGGTGCACACAGAGAGCTCTGGGGAGTGTTGGCTTTTTTACTTCAGCTTTTGTGCATCCAGCTCTTCATGGTTGACAGAAGGAGGTAAATAGAGCTCTTGTCCTCCCACAATACAGAGGGCTGTGAGGTTTTCTTGTAGCTTGAAGCATTTCTCCTGCCTTGGCATGGAGGTGCAGCTTGAGCCCCAAACACCAGAAGTGGAGCAGCCCCTGCCTGGTGGAATTCTGCATCCCTGGGAGCTGCTGGGGCATTTCCTTGAACATCCTTGCTCTCTTTTTCCAAGGAAAATGCTCTTTGTGCAGCAAATAACAAAGTGATGAAGAGCTGATACCTGTAAGGGCAGTGCAAATATTATTAAGTGTGTATTTATTCATCTCTGAAGCTTTTCCTTCCTTTCCCAGTTTGTGGCTCAGGAATTTTATGAGACCCAGAGGATGTTTCTTTGCCTTGAGCACCTCCTGACTTCTCATCCTTGCTCCGTTCCCTGAGCACCCCCAGCATCCTGGGGTTCTTATGCTCAACTTCTTGAGCTTAATTCCATGTTGTGTGAAGGAAACCACATCCTTTGGGATGGCTTTGAGTGCCTGGTGTGACATTCCCTTGTTCTTCTGCTGGAAAAGATGGGGAGCACTCCAGTGTTCTCCCTGCTGGCTCTGCTCCTCCATCCCTGCTCAGTTGTCTCTCTTCAGGCTGGAGAACCAGAGCAGATGAAACCCCTGTGTCCTTCACCCATCCTTCTCCTTCCTGGCCCTTTTCCAGCTCTCCTGTGTGCTGGAAAGGAGCAGAACTCCAGAGTGCTGGGGGTGGAGGTGCCACTGGGGTTTCTGTACACCACCTGCAGCCCACCCAGGACACCAAGGGGAGGTGGGGGGAGGTTGAACCTGGCAGTCAGCTCAGCTCATCCCATGTTCCAATCTGCCTTTGGGTTTCCCCCCACTGCAGTTTTTCTTTTTCCTCTTGGGTTTGGTTTGGGTTTTTTTGTTTGGTTTGGATTTTTTTGTGGTTTTTTTCTCTTTTTAATGACAAAGAGCATCTGCAGCAGGGTTGGGGAAGAGAATTGTTGAGTTCTGTGGGGTTAAATACCCTTGAAAAGAGTTTGTGCCTTCATCCCATCCCTCTCCCCAAGCAGAAATCTGTGCAGAGTGTCCCAGAGGGGACCCTTGGCCAGGCAGCTCCTGCAGGACATGTGGAGGTGGCACTTGGGGACATGGTTCAGCTGGGTTGATGGTTGGGCTGGCTGACCTTAGAGGGCTTTGCCAACCTTCATGGGTGGCTGATTCCATCTTGTGATTCCTGGGAATGGTGCTGAAGCCTCTGGGTTTGTGCACACATCCACGTGGGGCCACCAAACCCTGGGCTCTTGGTTTGAGCTGGATTCCAAGGTTTGGGTTTTTTGGGAAGCTTTGTAAGAATCCCTGGCTGGTGATGCTGCTAGCCTGGGATCAGAGCTTCCCAGAGACAAATTCTTGGATTTACCAGGGGGAACCAACATCTTCTGGCTCTGCCAGGCAGCACCTCCTGCAGGGCTGGCTTTGGGATGGAGCTGGGATCTCAGGGCTGCTCCACCACCAAACTGGGAGCCAGAACAAAGCATCCCAGTGGCCTTAAGGGGCTGCAGGGACCTCCTTGTGTTGGGAGGAGCAGCAGCCCAGAGCCCTTGAGCTGTTGGAGTTGGTGTCCTATGGTCTGGAATTGGCTCTTTGGATGGGGTTGGGCAGCACCTCTTAACCCTTTGGGATTGTTCAGCCCCACTCCATGCAGAACTTCTCTGGGAATTCCAAGCAAAACTCAGACTGAGTGGTTGGTTCTGTGCTGCCCCTTCAGCCCAACCCAGGGCTTGGTTTGGACCCTTTGTCCCTCCAGCATCAGGGGAGAGGTTGAGGAACACCAAGGGGATGGGAAATCCCAGTGGCATCCAACCTCAGGATTGCTGGGAACTGCTCTGGGTTCCAGGAGGGTTCCAGAGAGGTTTTCCTGTCTCAGTCCTGGCAGATGTTGGGATTCCTGAGCTTGGAGCTGAGCAAAGGTTGGGCCTGGCTCATCCTCAAGGTCTCTTCCAACCAGAACCATTCCATGCTCTCTGCTTGGATGTCCTCATGTGGAACCCCAAGGAAAACCCCAGGAACCCCAAGGAAAACCCCAGGAACCCCAAGGAAAACCCCAGGAACCCCAAGGACCCAAAGAACCCCAGGAACCCCAAGGAAAACCCCAGGAACCCCAAGCTTTGTCCTCACTGCTTCTTCCCCCCCAGTTCAGGGGGGTTCTCCCTGAGCCTGCTCCTCCCTCCTGCTCCCAGAGCTGTGCTGGTTTCCAGCCAGGTCCCTTCATGGAGGTGTCCCCAGCCCTGGGTGTGCTCCAGGGTCACTCAGGTGGTGGGGGATGTGGTTTTGTAGGGCAGGGATGATGCTTGGGCTCCCTGATCCTGAGGATCTTTCCCAACCTGAAGGATTCTCTGCCTGGGGGTGTTGCAAGCCCGTGATCTCAGCTCACTTTTTTTTCACCAATTCTTCCCTTTTTCCTTCTTGGTTGGTTGGGGTTTTGTTTTGGGGTGGTTTTTTGGTTTTGTGTGTGTGTGGAGGGGTTTTGTGGGGTTCTTTGTGTGTGGGGGGGGGGTTTTTTGTTCTGTTTTATTTTATTTTATGGGTTTTTTTCTTTTTCCTCTTTCTCCTGTTAAACCCCAAGCTTTGCAGCATCTTGGCCACCTCTCTCCTTGTGGAGAGGAAACTGCCAGGAGGAAAGAAAAAGAGCTGGGAAACCTTGGATAAGAGAAAAAAAAACTGCTTTTCCTAAGGGGGGAACAGGTCCTGGGGGGAGCAGTGAGTGGGTTTGCTCTTGCCTAACACCCTTCTTCTCTTCTCCCTAGGAACGTCAAGGCCGTGTCAAGTAAAAGGCCATTCCTGCCCCAGAGACTGCAGCAGAGCTCCCATCCCAGCTGCCTGCAAGAGAGAAGCAAGAAAAAAAAAGAAAAAAAAAATATCCTGGAGAGAATTAGGACTTTTTTTTTTTTTTTTCTTCATTTCAGTGACTTCAAAGGAAAAAAAAAAAAAAAAAAAAAAGACTCTTACAAACTCACAGGTTAAAAGGAAAAAAAAAGAAAAAGGAGGAAAACAAAAATATTGGAATTTCACAAGACATAGGACTTGAAAAACACAAAACCAACAAAAAAAATCCCTTCTAGGTAGAGCATAGGTAAAAACCTGTCCCTTTCTTTTGGCTTTGGTTGTGATTTCAGAGCATATGCTTTGGGTTTTGTTGTCTTTTTACTCTGTTTTTTTGGATTTTCAGGTCTGTAAGTGGCATCTGCCTGGTTTTCTTGTTGTTTTTTTTTTTTGGTTTTCTCTCCTTTTTAAACCCTGCTACTTCCCTCCCTCCCTCCCTCCCACCCCCTGGTGCCTCCTTGACATTTGCACTTGGAACACACCGAGTTGTAAGAACCACCACGAAAAGTGGAGTCACTTTTGGTTTGGTTTTGTTTGGGTTTTCTTTCCCTCTCCTGGTCTGGAAGAGGAGGAATTCTACAAGGAAGTTGGGGGGGTTTTGGCCTAAGAAGAATTGAACAGAAATTATCCACGAGGTTGTGTCTTAAAAGATGGTTTCATTTTATTCTGAGCCTTTGTTACTCCAAAGTCAGCTCCTAGGAATCCTAAGGAATGTTCTGTTCTTGTAGGGATTTACAGATGGAATCTGGATGAATTTGGATTTGAAAGCTGAGAACAGTGGTTGTAAAAAAGAAAAAAAACACACACAAAAAAACCCATAACTTGTTTTGTTTACAGGAAAAATTAATTTTGGACAAAAAAAAAAAAGAAAAAAAAGGAAAAAAACAAAAAAACCACAAAAACCAAAAAAGAAACCCAACCAAGAACTATTGTAAAATGTGTAGTGAATGTTTCTTCAGTTTCTTGTTAAGCCAAATGAGGAATGGGCCTTTCTTTTCCCCATTAATCACTTCTCAATAATAAATGCAAGATCCTGTTGAGCATCATTTGTGTCTCCCTTGCCAGCACTCCCAGGACCTTCCCTTTCCCTGCTTCAAATTAACCTTAAAATTCAAGTTTTAGGGTTTGAAGGAGGGGGCTGCCACCTGCCAGGCTCCTGCTGCCCTTCCAGGGTTTATTTTCCTCAGGATTATTTCCCTCTCTTTGATGTGGGGAGATGTCCAGAGACCTCACTGGGGGGAGATTCCTTCCCCCTTTTTGTTTGGCTTTTTTTTCCTGAGGAAGTTAGGGATGATTTGGGTTTTTTTTTTCAAATTCAGCCATTCCCATCCCCTGGGAAAACTTCTCCAAGTCAAGGAATCAACCACCCCAAGTTTTCCTCTGAATGATCCAGAAAAAAAACCCAAATCTGCAGGTTGAGCTGTCAAGGAATCCTCAAGGGAAACGTTGGAAATCTCTCCATGGGGGAAATCCCAGGTGAGGAAACTTCTGGAAGCAGCCAGCTCAGCTTTTCCCACTTTGGGTGGAAAATCCACCTGGGGAGCCCAACTTTTCCCCTCTTCCCACCCAGCAGCTGCTCCCCCAAAAATGGGCTTCGAGTTTTGCTTTTGGATTAATCCTGAACAGCAAATGAAGAGCTCAGCCCTGGTCAGGTGAGGAGCCAGGGGGAGCTTTGGGGCATTTTCTTGGGAAATGCTTTTTTTCCCAGAGGAATTTCTCTTGTTTGGATTCCCCAAGGGGTTTTGTGCTCTCTCTGCCTCCCAAAAATCCAAATTCCTGCTGGGCTCCTGGTGCTTTGGAGCCTGTGTTGTTTGTAAGGCTGGGAGGAAAGGTTCAAAGCCCCAATTAACCATTTTGTCTTTTGGAGAGGATCATTAATTAATTGGGAGAAACAAATGAAAGCTCCAGGGGGGGGTCCTGCCCTGCTGGGGAGGTGTTTGCTCCCTGGGGGTTGGTCAGACCCAGCCTGTGCCCCCTCTTCAGCCTTCAAGCAACAACCAGAGAGGAAGAGGAAGAGGAAGAGGAAGCTGTGACTGGCACCCCTGCTGCTCCAGGTGCAGGTGTGGCACCTCCAATGATTTTTAATAAGGAAAAAAAAGTCATTTTTAATCACAAGGTCAAGTCCTGCCCAAGGGGATCCTCACCCTCTTGCTGTCTGCTGCACCTTGGGGTTCCCTCTTGGGGTTCAGCTGGAAAAAAGCTGAAATCCTTTGGTTTCCTTTTTCCTTTTCCTTCTCTTTCCCTTCTCTTTCTTCCCTTCCTTTTCCCTTCCTTTTCCCTTTCTCTTGTTTTTTCTCTTTTCTCTTTCCTCTTTCATTTCCCTTTCTCTTTTTCTTCCTTCCTTCCTTCCTTCCTTCCTTCCTTCCTTCCTTCCTTCCTTCCTTCCTTCCTTCCTTCCTTCCTTCCTTCCTTCCTTCCTTCCTTCCTTCCTTCCTTCCTTCCTTCCTTCCTTCCTTCCTTCCTTCCTTCCTTCCTTCCTTCCTTCCTTCCTTCCTTCCTTCCTTCCTTCCTTCCTTCCTTCCTTCCTTCCTTCCTTCCTTCCTTCCTTCCTTCCTTCCTTCCTTCCTTCCTTCCTTCTTCCTTCCTTCCTTCCTTCCTTCCTTCCTTCCTTCCTTCCTTCCTTCCTTCCTTCCTTCCTCTTTTCCCTTCCTTTTCCCCTTTCTTTTTTTTTTCCAATTTCTATTTTTCCTTTTCCTTGTGTTCCCCTTTCTCAGCACAGCACCTGACTTGCTGGGACATCTCCCACTTCCATTCCCTGCAGGATTTATTCCACAGCCCCTTCAAACCTTGGCATCACCTCCACGGAAACCTCGTGGGACTGGGAATCCTGCGTGCTCAGGGACCTGAAACAGCCTCGTTTCACCCCAAATGATGGGAATGGGATGAGGATGGATGGGATGGGGATGGATGGGATGGGATGGAGCCAGGCAGAGGGCTCTGCTCAGGACCACAGGGACCCCATCCCCTACCTGGGTGCTCCCCGGTGCATCCCCAGCTTTGGGGGGGTCCCGGGGGAGCTGCTTTGGGCATTGGGCACCCCTGGGAGGAGATGAGGGGCTGGGACCCCCCACCCCAGGGTGCTGCCGAGGAGGGGGTCTGGAACCTCACTCCTGGGAGGGTGGGCTTTGGGGGGGCTCAGGGAGGCACCAGAACCCGCCCCCCACCCCATGTGTGTGTCTGTGGGGTTGGACCACTCCCGGAGTGACCTTGGATCCCCCCCCCCGCCTCCTGTGCGTTAACGATTGACGGAGCGATGGGACACAGGGGACTCTGCCCCCTCCCCGGGATGTGTCCCCCCCCCTCACCCCCCGGGTCGGGGTTCATCGCCACAGCCCCATCCTTCCCCCAGGTCCCCCAACATTTCTCCTCCCCCCCCCCCCCCGGGGCTGAGCTCTCTGTCCCTATGGCAAAGCGAGATGTCCCCTCTGTCCCCTTCCCGAACCCCACTGCCCGGCTCCGCCTCCCCGACCTCCGGCACCCTTCTCCCTCCCAGTGTTTCCAGTGTTCCCAGTGCCCCTCCCCGTTCCTTCCTCCCGGTCCGAAGGGGCAGCGGGGGCTCGTCCCATCTCCGGGGGGGTCATGCTGAGGGTCGGGGTGCTCCCCACCCCCGCCGAGGCTCTGCCGGGCAGAGCCCAGGGACCACGAGTGGCAGGTAGCATGGGTGGGGGGGGCTCCTTGGGGACAGGGAGGGGGGGGGGCACCCACTGAGCCCTCTGGGTGAGTTCCCCCCGGGCAAAGCATCCATGGGGTGCGGGGGGGACATCCATGGAGCGGGGGACAGCCGGGGGGGGGGCGGGGGGACATCCCCACGGGGAGGGACATCCCTGGGGTTGGGGACATCCATTGGGGGCGGATTCCCCACTGTGGGGGACGTCCCTGGGGTGGGGGGACATCCCTGGGGTTGGGGACATCCCCGCAGGGGGGGGGGGACAGTGCTGGCCAGGGTGAGGGTACCAGAGCACCCCCGGGGGAAGGTGACAGCCCCAGGACCCCCCCCCCCAGGGGTTGGGTCAGGGTCAGGGTGACCGAGAGGGGACCCGGACCCGAGGCCGGGGGTGGGAGGGGGGGGAGGCACAGGGTCCGTCCCCTCTTTTGGGGGGGGCACATGGCTGCAGTTTGGGACGAGCTGGAGGGGGGGTGTCTCACCTTGGGTCCAACCACCCCCCCACGCACACCCCGCAGGCACCCACGCAGTCACCGGGAACCCCACGATCCCCCCGTTCCCCGCGGAGATGCAGACGGCGATTTTCGGTGGGTGGTGTCAGGGTCAGGGGGGTCTCCAGGGCAGGAGGGGGGGTCCGGACATCCAGTGCTACCCCCAGGACCCTGCCTGTCCCTCCCCACCCCCCCCAGGCATGGGCTGTTTCTGGGGTGCGGAGCAGCTCTTCTGGCAGACCCCGGGGGTCTTCTCCACCCAGGTGGGATTCTCGGGAGGCTTCACCCCCAACCCCACCTACGAGGAAGTGCGCACAGGTAAGGGGGGGCTTCCCCCCCCCTGCTGGGACCCCTCCCCACCGTGTCCCCTGGGGGCGATGTCCCCAGCCAGCATCACGGGGGGTGCCACAGCCTTGTCCCCTCCTGGGACATTCTCTGCCATCCGATGGGTGCTGACAACCCCTTCCTAGACCCCCCCACCCCCAAGAGCACCCTCCAGCCCCCCCCTCACCCCAAGCCTGGACAGGCACTGCCTGGTTTGGCTGCAGAGATTTTGGTGAGAATTAACTGCAGGGAAGGATCGTGCTGCTGCCTCCAGCCCGGGATTTCTCCCATTCCGGGGCTTTAACCATCCCACCCCCCCAGGCACCTGGGGAAAGAAGGTCCGGGGGGGTCCCTGGAGGGGGTGAGTGGGTGTTGCAGCCCCTCCATACCCCCCCCTCCCTCCCCATGCTCATGATGCACAAGCATCATGAAGTTGTCAGATCTCAGCTCCCTGGTGCATCCATCACCCATGGAGGGGGGGGGGAGTTGGGATGTCCCCAACCCGGGGGAGGTTGTGGGGCAGGAGGCCACGGTGAGGGGCTGCCCCTGGGCTGGCTCTGTGCCCAGGGCTGACAGGACACGCCGAGGTGGTGAGGGTGGTGTTTGACCCCCGACACATCAGCTACGAGGAACTCCTCAAACTCTTCTGGGAGAACCACGACCCCACCCAAGGTAGGGATGAACCACCGGGGGCTGGGTCCCCCTTGAATGGGGGGGCTTAACCCCCAAAAGTGACCCCAAGGGAGGGAGGGGGGGTTGGGGTGTCCTTGGCATCTCCCCCCTTTGCCGCGGGGTGACTTCCCTCACCTCCCCGTGCCTCAGTTTCCCCCCCTCACCCCCCACGGGTGAAGGCAGCACCCACTGCCACATGGATGCCCCGTAACCCCCTCCCCTCGGGTGCTGGCACCCCCCACGCACCCCCCCAGGGATGAGGCAGCACCAGGACCTGGGCACCCAGTACCGCTCCGTCATCTACACCCTGAGCCCCCAGCAGCAGGAGGCTGCCCTCCGGAGCAGGGAGGGGTACCAGCAGGTGGGTGGGGACACCGGGACCCCCCTGGGGACACTGGAACCCCTTTCAGGGCACTGGGACCCCCTAGAGGGCGCTGGAACCCTCCTGGGGACATGGGGACCGTTTCTGAGGACATTGGGAACCCCTTGGGTACACTGCAACTCTCCTGGGGACACCAGAACTGCCATATGGGGACACTGGGAACCTCCTGGGGACACTGGGACCCCCCTCAGGGCACTGGAACTCTGCTGGGGACATCGGGATCCCCCTGGGGACACTGGCACCTTCCAGGGGACCTCGGGACCTTCTCTGAGGGCATTGGGGCCCCTTTGGAGACACTGTGACCCTCCCGGGGGACACCAGAGGTGCCATGGGGACACTGGGACCCATTCCACCCCCTTGGGGACACTGGGACCCTCCTGGATACACCAGGACGCTCCTGGGAACACTGGGGCTTTCCTGGAGACACTGGGACCCCCCCTGGGGACAGTGCAGTCCCCCTGGGGACACCAGGATCCTCCTGGGGACACTGGGACCCCCTTAAAAACACCAGGACAAACACACACACACCCTTGGGGACACTTGGGGACACTGTGACCCTCCTGGACACATCAGGACACTGGGAGTGGCTCCTAGGGACACCCCTAAAGGCATCAGGAACTCCTTGGGGGTACCAGGACCCTCCTGGGGACACTGGGACCCCCTTGTGCCATGGGGCAGTGGGCAGGGGGGGGCCCATCCAGGCTCCCCCCACCATGGGACTGTCCTAGGAGCTGAGGGAGCAGGAGAGAGGGGACATCACCACTGTCATCCACCCCGCTGGGGACTTCTACTACGCCGAGGACCATCACCAGCAGTACCTGCACAAAGTGCCCGGGGCCTCCTGTGAGATGAAGGGCACTGGTGTCACCTGCCCCATCAGACCCTGAAGTGCCACCTCCTGTCCCCTGGCTTGTCCCCAGGTCCCCCCTGTTGCAAGCAGGGTGGGCACATCCAGCCCCACACGTCACCCCCCCAGTGTCCCAGCAGGATTAAAGCTCTGTGCCCCCCACCTTGTCCTGCCCAGTCCCGTGGGTGCAAACTGGGGAGGGGGCTTTTTTGGAACTTTTTTGGGACTTTTTGGGTTCGGTGAGAGCCTCACTGGGATGTGGAGGGACCCCCATGGGGGGGGTGGCTCCCAGGGTGGGGAGCTGGGGGTATGGTGGGGCAATGGGGGGGTGGTTGGAAGGTTGGGGGGGGGCTGCTGGAGCAAGAGGAGGTGCTGGGGGGGTTCGGGGCTGGTGGTCCATGGGGCTGGGTGGTCCATGTGGGAGTTGTAGTGGTTCGAGGAGGGGTGGTGTTGAGGCTGGGGGTCCATGGGGCTGATAGTCTGGCGGGGGCAGCAGGTGGTTCATTGGGCTAGTGGTCCAAGGGGCTGGTGGCCCAGGGTGCTGATGGTCCAGGGAATTGGTGGTCCTGGGGGCTATCGGTTGGGTGACTGGTGGTCCCTGTGGGGGTGTTTAGATGTCGGGGGGGGGTCTGGAGGTCCAGAGGGTCTGGGGAGAGGGGGGGTCCGGGTTATGGGCAGTGGAGATCCAGGGGTTCTGTGTGGGGGTTGTAGTTGTCCGGGGGGGGGGTCCAGAAGTCCAGAGGGTCAGTGTGGGGGTTGCAGTTGTCCGGGGAGGGTCCGGAGGTCCAGGGTGTCCGGGGTGGGGAGTCCGGGTCCGGGGTATGGGCAATGGAGGTCCAGGGGTTCTGTGGGGGGGGTTTAGCTGTCTGAGGGGGATCTGGAGGTCCAGGGGTTCTGTGTGGGGGTTGTGGTTGCCCGAGGGGGGTCCGGGTCCGGCGGTCTGGGGGTGTCGGTACCGGGGGCTGCAGTCCCGTTCTTGTCCGCCAGGCGGCAGCGCTGAGACGCGATCGCTCCCGGCCGCCAGGGGGCAGCGGCGGCGCAGGGCGGTGCGCGTCTCTACGGTAATTACGGTACGGGAGGGACACGCGGTACCTGCGTGAGCGCAAACAAACCACTCGCAGCCCCCCCGTGAGCACCCACTGTGCACCCACTCAGCACCCAAGAGCCCTGTCGGGACATCTCGGTGTCCTCAGGGAGGGGCTGTGCCTGGAAACCCTCTCTCAGGGGATGTTTTGGGGGTTTGGTGATATCCCCCCTCCCCCCCCCCTCTCCCAGGGCAAGGGGGTCCCTGCCTTGGGGTCCCCACCCCCTTCTTGCACGAAGAGGAGGTTGGGGGTTCCCTTTGGTGGGTTTGCAACGAAAAGACTGAGGGGAAATGAAAATACAGCTGAACCCCCCCAAAAATTAAGTTGTCAAGGGCGAGGGAAAGTGGAGAACCCAAACGCAGCTTTCGGGAGGGGAGGGGGCAAGAACCGGGGGGTCCCTGAGTGCCACGTTCCGGGGACTTCCCGACCCCCTTGGCCAGCACTGATGTCCCCTTGGATCCTGGGGATGGGTGTCACCATGTGCCCACAGCCCAGAGTGGGATTTGTCCCCGACCTCGGGGGGGGAAGGGGGGAAAGAGGGACTTTTTTTAATAGAAAGTGAAGTTCGGGTCAGTGGCGAGCTTCAAATAAATAAATAAAAGAAGAGCTAAAGGAGCGCAGGTTGGCTGCCGGCAGCTGTCCCGGAGCTGCCACACGCCGGGTGCTGAGCTGGATGAAAGTTGGGATGGGGACAGGGATGGGGACGGGATGGGGAAGGGATGGGGACGGGATGGGGACGGGATGGGGACAGGGATGGGGATAGGGATGGGGACGGGATGGGGAAGGGATGGGGACGGGATGGGGACAGGGATGGGGACGGGATGGGGACAGGATGGGGACAGGGATGGGGACGGGATGGGGACAGGGATGGGGACGGGATGGGGACAGGGATGGGGACGGGATGGGGATAGGATGGGGATAGGGATGGGGACGGGATGAGGACAGGGATGGGGACGGGATGGGGACGGGATGGGGACAGGGGACGATGCCTCGTGTCCCGGCATCCTTCTCCTTCCGTGTTGGGAGATGGGTGGGACGGGGGATGCCCAAATCTGAGGATTTGTGGAGTTTTTTCCATAAATCCCCGGCTGCTGAAGTCACAGGATGGGACCCATTCCGCCCCTTCGGATCTGGATGGATTTGGGGGGGGGGGGGGCAGCTTGAGGGACCATGTGGGGGGGATGTGTTGGAGAGGGGTCCCCCAGAGACTGTGGGGGCAGCATGGGGGGCACTGGGATATACTGGAGGGACAACCCCTGTGTCCCCCCCATTTCCTGGTGGAGGGGGGGGGGAGTTTGGAGGGGGGAAGAGATGGGGGGGGAAGAACTTTCACCCCCACACCCCTCACCTGGCACCTGCTCTGGGCAGATGGAAACTCTGTGTCAGAGGAAGTGGGGAAGGGGCTGTGCTCCCAGCAGGGACTGGGGGGGTCACCCAGCTGTGTGCCCCCCCCCTCCCCCCCCAGCACCATTGCCAAGGGGCTGAGCTGCCCAGTCCATGGCACAGCTGGCATGAGTTGGGGCAGGGCTCAGCCCATCCCATAGAGGCGGGGGGGGGGGCTACAACCCTCACCCCACACACACTTTGTCCCCCCAGATTTGCTGCCCTCCCCCCTTAAACCCCTCCCCCCTGCTTAAACCCAGCCCAGGGACCCCCAGGGAGGAAAAGGGGGGGTGGCAAGTTGGGACTCCTCCTCCCCAAACCCCTATTCCTGCCTCAGTTTCCCCACTCAGGGTCTGAAATCCTGCTGACCCCCCCCAAAAAAAAAAAAAAAAAAAAAAAATCCAGGACTGGAAAGATAAGATCCAGCCCCCAACCTCCAGCAGCATCCTCAGCCTGCTGGGGTCCCCAAAGGTCAGGGAGGGGATGCTCAGGTGTGATTTATACCCCGGGGGGGGGGGGGAGGTGGATGGAGGGGGTTGGGCTGATCGGAGCTCTTCCCCCAGAGCAGAAAATAACAATTCGAGCAGGTTTGAAACCACAGGACAGGAAACCCCGAATTGTACAAACGCAGATGGGAGTGGAAAAAACTCCCGAGCTGCTGCTGCTGCTGCTGCTGCTCCGGCTTTCACCTCCGCTAAAAATAAAGCTGCCTCATTAGGGCCGATGGGGCCGAGATAAAGCAGCTCCTTCCCTCCCCCCCCTCACCTCTCCGGGTGTTTTTCCGGGGGGGCTTTGTTCCACGCGGGGCCGTGGGATGCGGTTTTCCAGCTGTGCTGGGGATGGATGGATGGATGGATGGATGGATGGATGGATGGATGGATGGGGTTTGGGGGTGTTTGGAGTGGATCTGGGAGGGGTTTTGGGGTGGTGGCTGGGTGAGGGGGGGGTGAGTGTCAGGGTTTCATGGGGGTGGTGGGGATGGTGTGATTCGGGGGTGGGGGGGTGATGGGGCAGCCTGGCAAAGCCACATCCTGCGGGGAGGGTGGGGGTGGAGGGGAGGAATTTGGGGGGGCTGAGGAAAGGAAGGATTTAGGGGTTTGGGGGAAACAAACAGCAAAACCCCTCCTGGGACACACCCGTCCCCATGAAAGCCAGGCTGGGCCCCGTTCCGTGCCTCAGTTTCCCCTCTCTGGACCATCCCAGGGATGCAACACTTCTTTTTTTTTTTTTTTTTTTTTTTTTTTTTTTTTTTTTTTTTTTTTTGAGGGGTGGGGTAAAGGCGGTGCCAGCTTTGGGTGCCCCCCCACCCCCCCCCGCCACCACCACACCCCAGCCCGGGGAGGATATCGTAGGAGGAGGGAGGTGCCTGAGTTGTCACCCTGGTGGCAGTGGCAGCTCCTCCGTGTCCCCAGTGTCCCCACACCTGTGGGGCCGGGGGGTGAGGGTGGGGCTGCCCACACCTGCGGCTTCTTCCCCCCTCCTGCCCCATCCTCTTCCTCCTCCTGCAGGGGAAATGAAGGATGTAACGAGGGGGAGGGGGATATTAAAGGGGTGGAGGGAGAAGGGGGCAGCACAAAGGGGGGGGGGCTGAGCCCCAAAATGTGGAGGTACCCACGGACCCAACACCCTTCTCCCCGGTGGGGATGGGGGGGAGATGGGGGATGGGGTGGGAGGGGGTTGCATGGCACAAGCCATGGGGTAACATGGAGTGGGGGACCAGACCCCCCCAACACTGAGGATGCTGCTAAAGGATCGGGGGGGGAGGGTCACCCCCTTCCCCCCCCCCCCGGGATGCAGCTGGGAGTGGGGGTTGCTACAGTGCCAGGTGTATGTGAGGGGGGGGATATGGGGGGCTCCAGCCGGCCTTAGGGGGGGGCCGTGAGAACAGTGGCTGGGAGGGGGGGTGGGGTCAGCGCAGGAAGCGGCGGGGGGGTGGGGGGGCCTCTCCCGGCTCCCCCAGATGCGCCCGTGAGATAGGGCAGCAGGAAGCAGCTGCGGGAATCCCGGTGCTGGGAACGGCCACTGCCGGGCCTGACCCCCCCGGGACCCCCGGCACTGCTGCCTTCAAAACCCCCTCCTCCTCCCTCTCCCCTCCCCACCGGGATGCTCCGTGTATCCCGGGTTCTCCCCTCCGGGAGGGGGGGGCTGGGGGTGCCTGGGGTTTGCCCTGGAGCCGTGGATCTGCTCCCTGAAGGAATCTCCGGGTCCCTCCGGCTGCGTGGGGGACAAGGATGGAGCCACAGCCCTGCTTCCAGCCAGGCATCAGAGGGGTAAACTGAGGCACGAGTGCTGGGGACTGCTCAGGCTGGGCAGCTGGGCAAGGTTGGGGTCATGGAACCCACTCCGGAGGGATGCGTGGGCTCCTCTGCCTCCCCCGGGAGCCCTGCTACAAGGTAATGGTTCCCTTGGGGTCACTCTAATGGTGACCCAGTGGCCTCCAGTGGTGACCCAAAGGGACCCAGCTGGAGCCGGATCCACCCCGAGGGGCTCCGGGATGGGAGGCTCAGTCCCTGCCCCGGGCATGGGGTCTGAGGGGGGGTCCGAGGGGTTAATCCCCTGCACAAACATTCCCCAGGGCTGCAGCCAGTCTCCTAGGGACAGGGCTGGGGGGGGGCTGGGGGTGCTCACTGCCCCTTCTGGGGTGCCCATTCCCAGCTCCTTGCTCCCCCCAATTTCCCCTCCCCATACAGCACGGACTGGAGCCTCTGGTGGGTGAAGGGGTAAACTGAGGCACGGGGAAAGGTGGGAGGCCAGAGCCAGGTTTTATCCCTGCCCATGCTGCTCCCAGCCTCGTGGGGCTGCTGTCCGTCCATCCATCCATCCATCCATCCATCCATCCATCCATCCATCCATCCAGGTCCAGCAGCTCCAGCTGATAATCCCGATGTATCCCAAATCTGGGTTGGGACGCAGTGGCTGGGGACGGGGTTGTCACCACGGGGACCCCAAGGAAGGTTTTCCAAACCCTGCTTCTGGCACATCCTCTGTGTCACCAACAGCTGGAGCTGCACCACGGTGCCTGTCCCGAACCTGATGCCCACCCAGAGCCCCCCCCTGGGGTGATTTGGGGTGCCAGCACCCCGGGAGGTCACCAAACCACCGTGTGACACAGCCCAGCCTGGCACTGGGTGCCCCCAGCCTGGCGAGAGGGTGGGGAGGAGATTCCAGAGCGGGCTTGAGGAGCCCCAGTCCCTCCTTGCCCCTGGAGCAGCCGGATGGATTTCTTCTCCAGCATCAAAAAAACCCCCCAAAAAAACCCCCCAAAAAACCCAAAACACCCCAAAACCCTCGGTTCCCTGCCGTGCCATCCAGTGCCCTGATGTGGCATGTCACTGTGCCGTGCTGTCCTATGCCATGCCATGCTGTGCCATGCTGTGCCATGCTGTGCCATGCCATGCTGTCCCATTCCGTGCTGTCCCACGCCATGCCGGGCTGTCCTATGCTGTCCCATGCCATACTGTGCCATCCCATGCCATGCTGTGCCGTCCCATGCCATGCTGTCCCATGCCATGCCGTGCCATCCCATGCCGTGCCGTCCCATGCCATGCCGTGCCGGTCCAATCCGGTCCAATCCGTGCCAGTCCCCGTGCTGGCAGTTGTTTCCACATCTCCCAAATTTCGCTGCATTCCCACCGTCCCTCGGAGCTCTCCCACGCTGTACCAAGCCAGAACACATCCAGCCGGGTCCCCCCCTCTCTTCCCTCGCTCCTAGAAGATCCCGAAACCCCCCGAAGATCCCAAGGAGAGGGGATTTATAACCCCCAAAGCGACTCCAGATGACCCCGGAGGAGGAGCCCTTCCCCTCGGAGCCGCTTTGGGCTCTCTGCCGCGTTCCTCCTCTCCAAATCCCTTCCAGGCAGCCTCCAACTTCCAAAACACAAGAAATTCCCCCCCTCAAGCCCCCACCCCCCAAAAAAATGCCGCCGATCGGGGCACAAACAGCTGCCCCCCCCCCCCCCCTCCCATATGGGACCCCCCCACGTTCGCCCACCCTGCCCCGCGGCAGCCGGGCTGAATCCGGCCCTTTCCACCCCGTCCTTCACATCCTGCCACCTGTACCGGCTTATTTAGGGAAAAAAAAATAAATATATCAAACCAAACCCAAGCCCGAGGGGGGAATTTTTTTTCTTTTTTTTTTTTTTTTTTTTTCCTGGGGGGGGGCAGCTGTTTGTGAACTATTCCACCCCCCCCAACATGAGAAGCCCCAGGGATCTCCATATCTGCAGCACGGTGGCAAATCCCATGGGATTAACGACCTGGGAAAAGGGGAAAGGTTGTGGGGAGCTGTATATGGGAGACATACACACGGCCACCCCCCCCCATAACCCCCCCCCGGGAAAGCTTTTGCATCGTTGTTACTCCCTTCTCGGTTGTTTTTTTTTTTTATATAAATTTTATTTTCTTTTAATAAAACACCCGGTGTGGGCCCTTTTCACCATGAAATCATCGCGTTCCCTCCCCCCCCCCCGCGCTTTTCCCTCCTCCACGCCAAAAATTCCTCTAACCCCCCCCCCCCCTCCACAACAGCGTGAGGACACCCCCCAAAAAAAAAAAAAAACCTAAAAAATGGGAGACACCCCCCTATTTGTAATTATTTTTTTTAAAGGGGGGGTGACCCAAAATTGGGCTCCCAGTTAGCTGTGGGATTAAAAGAATCCCCCCCCCCCTTATAGAAACGGTGTTGCTCGGTGGTGTGCTCGTCCTGAGGTGTGGGGGGGGATGTTCTGGGATTCTGGGATGTGTGTGGAAAGGGGAATGGAGATGAAGGGGAGGGAAGGAGGGGGGGTTGGGGGGGGGGGGGGGAAGGTTGCCTTGGCCACGCATCCCTGTGTGAATGCATGACGTGCACAGGGCTGGCGCCAGGCTGTCTGGGGCCGGGAGTTAGATCAACACAGCTGGAGGGCCCGGGCCACAGCTGGGCAAAGGCAGCGGGTCCCCCCCCCCCTTCCCACCCCCCAACCCTTCCATCCCCCCCCCTTACACCCGCCCAGGCAGGGCCTGTGGGAACCGCCGCCAACAAAACCCCCCTGCAAACAAAAGCGTCCCCGGCGTGTCCCCCCCCCCTCTTCTCCTCCTCCTCCTCCTCCTCCTCCTCACCCCTGAGCAGCTTTTCAACCACCCCCCCCCCTTCCCTTATCCCTTGGGAAATAGAGGTGGGGGGGAGGGAAGGGGCTGGGGATGGGAATAAGCGGGGTCTGTACGCGCCGGTGGGTTGGGAGGTGAGGGGGGTGTCCCCTAAAATGGGGGAAAAACGGGGTTTGGGGCAGTATGAAAAGAGATTTTATTTTTATTTTATTTCGGTGCATGTCATTTAATTTCATTTTGAAAAAATTTTGACATTTTTATTTATTTTAATTCTTAACTTTTTTTTTTTTTTTGGGGGGGGGACCTGGTTATTGCTGCCTGCCCCTGGAGCAGGTTAATGAGGGTAATTAGGGCTGTTCCAAGCTGCCAACCCTTCACATGCAGGCGATTTCCCAGGAAATTCATTGAGGGGGGTGGGAAGGGGGAGGAGAGGGGGGGGGGCGGAGAGAGGGAAAAAAAAAAAAAACTCCAAAAGGCTGCGGATTGCTTTGGGAAGGGGGGGGGGAAGTGAGGCAAAAGCAGCTGCCCCCCTCCAGACCCCCACAGGGGAGGGTTGTGAGTTGTAAAGAGGGGGAAACAAAACCCAGCGCCCCCGAACTGGGATTTGGGCAGATCTGGAATAAATTGGTGCTGTGGGCAGGCGTAATACGGTCCAGGTGCCTCTAAACCCCCCCCCCCCCCTCAGCCAGGACCCCCTGGGTTGAGCAAAGTCCCAAGGTGCCCCCCACCCTCTTGGCTGGGACATCCCTTCCTTGCCATCCCCAAAACTTCCAGAAATTCCCTTCAAACGCTTGGGGATGGGGGGGGGGATTGATTTGAACAGCAATCTGGGTGGTGTTGGCCCGTGACCCCCCCGGGGGACCCCTTTCCATGGGCCACCCCCGCTTGGGTGACCGCTGGCCTCCAGTTTTGCAGCAGAGATGGTTCGGGGAGGTGGGGGGGTGCTTTGCCTTCATCCCCCTCCTCATCACTTCTACTGAAAGAAACCCCCCCCCTTCCCCGGGCCTAGCAAACTTTTTATTTCTTCCCCACCCCCTCAACAAAAAAGAAATCCCCCCCCCTAAAAAAAAAAAAAAAAAAAAAAAATAAACCAACCAACAGAGCAGCTCCCGGCCTCTCGCAGGCGCTGACCTAAATCTGGTTTCTCCATCGTAACCTCAGTTTTACCGCAATTAATTTTTTTCTGCTGGTCACAAGATAATTCCTGACGCCAGAAAGTCTGGAGGTCAGATGAGAAGCGGATTGAGGAACAGGGCGGCACTAATTTCCTGACGAGATCCAACCCCCCCGCCCCCAAAAATGCGGAAAAGAAGGGGGGGGGGACACCCCCATCCTCCTGCCTAAAAATAGGGGGGCTCAGGGGGGGGGAAAGGGGGTTTTATTTTGGGGGGTGTTCGTGAGTGGTTTTATGTTGTGGGGGTGTTTTTGGGGGGAAGGAGGGAGGGAGATTCCCCTTTTGGGGTCCGAGGGAGCTGCGGGGTTGTGTGTGCTCCCCACGCCCCCCCCCCCCCGGGGACACCCCGGCCACCAATGGTCATTTTGGGGGGGTAAGGGGGTAGTACGTGGGGGGTGTTCTCGCTTCATTTCGCTAGCAAGGTGGGGTTTAATGGTTCATTTGCATAAATAGGGGTGGGGTAACGTCTAATTTGCATATTCGGGGCGGGGGCAATGGCTGTGACTATATCAGGGGCAGCGCGGGGCTCCCCCCTCCCACAGCTCCAGCGGAGTCCCAAGCTCTGGGGTGTAGGAGGTGTCACCTACGAGAGTCCCAACTTCGGGGGTGGCGGTGCCAGGAGGTACCAACAGAACCGCAGTCGTCGCGACATCCCACGACACGACCGCTCATCACCCCCGCGCCCCGATCCCAACTTTTCCAGCCGAACTTCAACCCACCCCGATTATCGCGACCATGAAAGCCATCAGCCCGGTTCGGTCGGTCCGGAGTTGTTACGAAGCGGTTTGTTGCCTGTCGGAACAAAGTTTGGCTATCGTGAGAGGGGGCAACAACAAAACCCCCGCTTTGGAGGAACCCATGAACTTGTTATATGACATGAACGATTGTTATTCCAAACTCCGGGAATTGGTGCCGGGAATCCCGCAAGGAACCAAAGTCAGCCAGGTGGAGATCCTCCAGCATGTCATCGATTACATCTTTGACCTCCAGATCGTTCTGGAGGAGGGGGCCAAGGCCCGCGACCCCTCCTCCGAGGCCACCCTCTTGTCCCTTAAGGTAAGGGCTTGTTTGGGGTTGTGGTTGGAAAATTTGGGGTTCGGTTTGGAGGATGAGTATGTTTGGGTTTGGGCTGGAGATAACAGGAGGTGGTTCCGGCTTGGGGGTTGGAAGTTGTGATTAACTTGGGCTGGGGGGGGAGTGGGTTTGTTCAGGGTGGGGGGGTGAATGTTTTGAGGTGTTGTAAGGAGGGGTGGGTATGTTGAGGTGGTTTGGGTTGGAGGAGATGAATGTGTTGGGGTTTTTTGGGGGGGCATTTAGTGGGTTGGGTGATGCAGGGTCAGGGATACGTTTGTGGGGGGGTTCGTGCCGCGGTGAGGAATGGGGGGGTTGGTCCTGAGCCCCCTCTGCTTTTCTCCGCAGGCAGCCGAGTTTGCCTCTGAGCTCTGCTCCAAAGACGAGAGGAGTTTGTGTCACTAACGGCTTCACCCATCAGGTGAGGGTCTCCCTCCCCAAACTCTTCATTACAATCTCCCTCCCCACCCCCCCATCCTCAAACCCCCGGTACAGATCCCGGCGTAACGCAGTCCCCTGGCTCTTTCCCTGTGGGCGACCCCAAATCCCACTCCTCCCAACCCCCTCCCTCAATACCTCCGAATCTTTCGCCCCTGCCCCAAATCCCTCATCCTTAATTCCCCCATCCCCAAATCTCCCTTCCCCAGCCCGTTTCTCCATCCCCAAATGTTTCACCTCTTCCCCAAGTCCCTCAGGAAACCCTCCGTCTCACAGCCTCCCTCCCCAAATAGCCCCCTCTATATCCTTAAAACCCCCCGGTTCCCTTAAAACCCCCCTTCCTTTAATCTTCCTATCTCTAAAAATCCCCAAATCTCGGTATTCTAAACCCTCTCCTGTATTGTCCCTTCCCCAAATCCCCCCTCCTTAAAAACCCCTTTCCCCAATTCCCTTCTCCCTAAAACCCCCCTTCCCCAAACCTCCCCCAAAACCCCACTCTCAAGCCCCCCCTTCCCCTCATCTTTCACACCCTCAACCCCCCCCAGCCCCAAACCTCCCTCCCCAAATCCCTCACTCCCCCCTTTACCCCCACCCCGCATTTCCAACCACCCTCTTTTTTTTTTTTCTCCTCCCTTCCCCCTTTTTCCCCCACCCCCCCCTGATTTTTTTTTTTTCCCTCCCTCCTCCCAGTGCCAATTAGCAAACAGTGTCGGTTCCTGGTTCCTTATCAGCCGGAGGTAAATAGCAGCTTCCTCCGTGGCGCCGGGCTGTCTGCGATCCACCGGCCCCGCCATCGCCTCCCCCGGGCCCGGCCACCGCAGGCGGGGAGCGGCTGGGCCCGACCCCCCCTTTCCACCGCCAACATTTCCCCCCCCAGAACTTCATAGCAAAGACTTGGGATCCCTTTGAGCTCCTTTTTGCCTGACGAAGAGGCGGTTGTCTGTATATTTTTGGAGTATAGCGAAGTGTCCTTTTTTTTAAAGGTGTTTAATTAGGGGAAAAGGAGGGGAGGGGGGGGAGGGAAGGAAGGGAGGGAGGAGGGGGTTTTGGGGAAGGGGGGGGGATGCATTCTTGAGTATGAACCAAACCTCTCTGGGGCCGCGGCCTCGTGTATTGTGGAGCTCTATACTAGAGTATGAACATTTTGTACCTTTTGTGCAGGAAGGTGAATTTCTGCGAACATGCCTTGTACTTGCTTTATAAACTTTTTATAAAAGTTACCATTTTTACATAATAAAACGAAAAAAAAAAAAAGTTATTTAGTTATTTTTTATTCCAGTATTTTCCCCCTCCACCTTTAGGCTTGATGGGAGATGACCCGATGGGTGGGGGAACAGCAGCATCCCTGGGGGTGGGAGCCCCCAGACCCTTCCTGGGTCCATTTCGGTTCTGGGGTTACGGTCGGAATCTCATTAATTGTTTAATAACTTAAATGTCAGCTCAGGTATGGGAAGAATTAACCCTAGGCTGCTGTCTCCCGGCAGAGGTGTCTGCCAGCTATTTTGGGTGCTGCTTTATCAGATAGGGAAGAGCCCCGGGGACCATCTGGAGGTGGAGTCCTGGGAGGAAGGGGGGAAGGTGGCAAAAATATTTCTTTTCCAGAGGGTTTCACTCGCCAAAAAAAAAAAAACCAACAAAACTGCCCAGTGCCCTGGCTTTAAAATTCCTTGAGGCTGTGAAAGGGTGATGCTGCTCCACCAGGGAAAATGGCTTTGGTGCTCCTTTTTCTGAGGGGAAAAAGGGAGTTTTTTGGCTTGCAGCTGCTCTGGCTCTAATTAGTGCTGGTCTGAGCCTTGCAATTCCCCCACGGGCATCCAAGCTGCACCCCCTGCCTGGCCTGGAGCCCCTCTCCTGGGGCTGAGGGGGGAGCCAGCACCCCAGGGAAGGGGCGTTGGGGGGCAGGAATGTCTTTTTCTTTTTTTTTTTTTTTCCCTCCCTTTGGATTCATGCTGCGGTTTCCCTTTGGCCCCGGAGCAGATGCGAGCAGCTCAGCTGCAGAGCCCCATGGCTGCAGCACAGCTGGGCCGGATCCTGCTCCCTGGGGATGGTGCTGGTTTGCTTGGAATTGGGGCCAAGCTTGGCTGTTCTCAGCGAGGTTAAAAGCCCCCACCTGTAGCACCCCCTCCTCCCCCCTCAGCTTCAGTTTCCTGCTGTGGGTGCTCACTGGGTGACATCGGGGGTCCTCAGGGTGCTGCACCCCCAGGTGAGCTGGGTTGGGGGCTGCAAGGTGGGAGGAGGAGGAAGGCAGGAGAGGGCTTGGGGTGATGCAAACCTTCCTCAGCTTTAACCTCCCACCCAACACAAGCTCAGGGTACAGGGGGCACCCACTGGGCACCCCTGCACCCCTTTTTCCACAGGCAGGGAAAAGCGTGTGGGACACCTGAAGAGGAACATCTGGTCCAACTGGATCACAAACTCCTGGGAACATCTCTCTTCCCAGCTTGGTGACCCCAGGCTACCTAAGAGGGCTGCTGACCCTCTGGCACCCATGGGTGGGGTGGGAGGGGGGTGGTACTGGGGTGGGATGGGGCAGTGGGATGGAGGTGAGGGTGTCCAGCTGGAAACCACTTCTGGGAAGTGAGCTGATGTTTTCCTAATGGCTAAAAATAGGTTTTTGCCACCACCACTGGCTTTGTGCTGGGGGGGGGAGGGAAGCCAAAGGGGTGGGTTAGGGGCCAGTGTCCCCCCCTGGTCCTCCAGCTGCCCCTGGTGCTGCTGAGCCCAAAGGATTTCATTGGGATGGGTTGGAGAAGCACCTGGAAGGGGACAGGGGACAGGGATGGGGCTTGGTGGGTGCAAAACTGGGTCCCCCCCAGTGTCAGCACAACAGCTTGCCACGGCTCCCCCACCCAGCTGGGGTGATGGGTGATGCCATGGGAGCTTCCTTAGCCCAGTTTGGGGTTGGGGTTACTGGGAGCAGTGAGGACAGGCACTGGTGGGGTGGGAAAAACCAGTCCTGCTGGGATTTTGGGGATGGAACCAGCACTGGGGAGGCCCAAGGGGACCCTCAGCCTGGGGGAGCAGAGGTGGCCCCTGTCCTTGTCCCCTCGCTGTGTGTGGGGGGTCAGGGTAGGGGATTCCCTCCCCAGGGTGGGGGATTTGGGGGTTGGGAGGGTGAAGTTTGGCGCTGGCTTCCAGGGAGTCTCCCAGGGCCACCTCTGGGATCCCGGAGACTTTCTGGGAACTGCTGCCCGATGTTCCCAGGCCCCGGGGATGGCCGGGAGTTGGGCACAAACTTGTCTGGGAACTCCCTCCCCCCCTCCCTGACATCCCCAGTTTGGGCTGTGTCCCGGTGCTGATGCTTTCCCTGGAAACCCTGGTTTAAAAAAGAAAATAAAAGGGAAAAAATATTAAAAGAAGGGGAAAATAAAGATAAAATAGAAAAGAAGAAAAAAGAGAAAAGAAGTGGAGAAAATAGAAAAGAGAGGAAGAAAAAAGGAGAAAGGAAAAGAAAATAAAAAAGGGGAAAAAGACCCAAACTAGCTGCCTTGCTGTTGGACTTTTTTATGATAAAAAGGTTTTTTCCAGCTCTAACCATTCCCCAACTCTGATTTACCTGGGGGGGGGGGGGCAGATTTAATGGAAGAAATGCCCTCAGCACCCTCTTCCCAACACCCCCACCTCCCCCACTTTGCTTTTTATCTTCCCAACTCCACTGCCCGGCTGAAAAAAAAAAATTAAAAAATAAAATAAAAAAAAAAAAAAAACCAAAAAAACCCACCCAAAACCCAACAAACCATAAAAAGTGCCCCCGGGGGGGTGAAGGCCAAGCAGCCCTGTGGCGGTGGCCAGCCGGGCCGGCTCACTCGCCCCTTGGCAAGCGCTGGAGTCTGATGCAATCGGGGTGAGGGAGCTGCGGGTCCCCACCTGTATTTGCCATTGTGTGCCCGGAGCTGCTTGCAGGTGTTTGCTGGCGCCGAGCTGTCTGCGCTCAGCTTCCCTCCTCCTCCTCCTCCTCTTTTTTCTCCTCCTCCTCCTTCTCCTCCCCTCCTGTTGCTGCTGCTGCTGCCGGCCCGGCCGAACCCCCCCCCCCCCGCTTCATCCCCTGAGCCGGCACCGAGCCAGGATCCGGCAGCACAGGGAGAGGGAGCTGAGGGGTGGTTGGTGTGTGTGATTAATTAGTGTGTGTGGTTAATTAGTGTGTGTTAGTGTGTGTGATTAGTGTGTTAGTGTGTGATTAGTGTGTGATTAGTGTGTTAGTGTGTGTGTCGTTAGTGTGTGTGATTAATTAATGTGTGATTAGTGTGTTAGTGTGTGATTAGTGTGTGATTAGTGTGTGTGTGATTAATTAGTGTGTGTGTGATTTGTGTGTGATTAATTAGTGTGTGTGATTAGTGTGTGATTAGTCTGTTAGTGTGTGTGGTTAGTGTGTGTGATTAGTGTGTTATGTGTGTGTGTGTGTGATTAATTAGTGTGTGTGTGATTAGTGTGTGTGATTAATTAGTGTGTGATTAGTCTGTTAGTGTGTGTGGTTACTGTGTGTGTGATTAGTGTGTGATTAGTGTGTGATTAGTGTGTGTGATTAATTAGTGTGTGATTAGTGTGTTAGTGTGTGTGATTGTGTGTGATTAGTATGTGATTTGTGTGTGATTAATGTGGTAGTGTGTGTGATTACTGTGTAATTAGTGTGTGATTAGTGTGTGTGATTAATTAGTGTGTGTGATTAGTGTGTGATTCGTGTGTGATTAATGTGATAGTGTGATTAGTGTGTAATTAGTGTGTGATCAGTATGTAATTAGTGTGTGAATAGTATGTTATCAGTGTGATTGGTGTGTGATTAGCATGTAATTAGTGTGTGTGGTTAGCATGTAATAAGTGTGTGATCGGTATATTATTAGTGTGTTATGTGTGTGATTACTATGTGATTAGTGTGCAATTAGTATGTAATAAGTGTGTGATTAGTATGTTAGTGTTATGTGTGTGATTAGTGTGATCAGTGTGTGCTTGGTCCATGTGTGTGCTTAGTGTGTGCTTAGCGTGTGTGTGTGCTGGGTGTGTGCTGGGCTGACAGGGGCCATGGTGCTCCTGGGCCAGGCTGGCTCTGGGGGTGCTGGCACTGTCCCCTGTCCCCTGTCCCCTCACATTCCCCGTTCGGGGTGGTGGTGCTGAAGCCACTGCCGTGGCCCTGGTCACCTGCACAACCGGCATCCCTCTGGGTCCCTCAGTCCCTGCATCCCTTCATCCTCACGGCTCTCCACCCCTGTCCCCCCTCCATCCTTGTGCTCCAGTGTCCTTCCACCCCTGTGTCTCCGTGTCCCTCCGTCCCCGTGTCCCTCCGCCCCTATATCCCCGTGTTCCCCACCCGTGTCCCCATGTCGCTCCATCCCGTGTCACTCCACCTCTCTGTCCCCGTGTCTTTCCCCCCCAGTGTCCCTCCATCCCTATATCCCTTCCCTCCCGTCTCTCCATCCCTCTTTCCCCCCATCTCCACCTCTCCCGCCGCTGTGCAGCCGGGGGGGCCGGAGCGGTGCTGGCCCCGCAGCCTCAGCTCAATGCTGCCGTCTCCAGGGGAGAGGAGGAAGAGCCCGGCTCCCCCCGGCAAGGACCGACATCCCCGGCTGGAGGGATCGGGACCTCCTCCGGTGTTCCCCCTGGACGGACCGGGACCTCCTCCGGTGTTCCCCCCTGGACGGACCGGGACCTCCTCCGGTGTTCCCCTCTGGACGGACCGGGACCTCCTCCAGTGTTCCCGTTGGAAGGACCGGGACCTCCTCCGGTGTTCCCCCTGGACGGACCGGGACCTCTTCCTGTGCTCCCCTTGGAAGGCCCGGGACCTCCTCCAGTGCTCCTCTCCCCCCTGAGCAGGACCCCTCTGAGAACCTTCTCTGGGTCTGAGTTTTGGGGTGGTGGCCACCATCACCTCGATGGTCCCTGTCTCCAGCAAGGAAGAGAGAAGCCTCTGAAGATGATGGTGGCCGTTTACTTCATCATCTTCGGCTGTGTCAACCTGCTGGTGGCCGTGGTGACCTCCAGCCTGAGGTGACATCCAGCCTGAAGTGACATCCAGCCCCGTTGACCCATGCCAAGGAGGAGCAGAGGGAGCTGGAGCCCAGCCCAGAGGAGAGCCAGGCCCAGGTGCCCAGGGCAGGTAAGGGTGGGCAGGAGACCTCTGTCACCCCCCCCCCACACCTTTTGTAGAGATGGCCTGGGCATGGATCTTCCTCTCCAAGCCAGAAACCAGGAGAATTTTAAGAAAATTGGGATTTCTTCCAAACCCCATGGCTGGGAGGAGGGGAGGAAGGTAGAAGTGGAGATTTTCCAGCAGTTTGAAGCTGCTTGTAGCCCAGCTCTGCACTTTGCACCCCCAGCAGCAGCAGAAGGCTGAGATTTCCAGCTCCACATTGCTGGAGTCTGGGCTTGGCTTGTTGGATGCCAAGGGTTGGTCCTTTCTTGCAGGCAGTGGAGGAGAGGACAAAGTCACATCACTGCTTTAACCCTTTCAGCTGACTGCTGGGGGGGTTGAGATGGACCCTTAGCTCAGCCTGAAGGGGGTGGGGGTCACATCTGCAGTGAGCTGGGTGGAGAGATCTTCCAAGGAGTCCAAATGCTCTTGGAAAGCAGCGAGGAGAACATCAGAGAGAACAAAGAGATCCCTGAGGAGCTCAAGGGGTGGCACCTTCCTCTTTGCTGGACTTTTGGGATCATCCTATTTCTACTCAGCCAAGGGAAAAACTCTCAGGAGGGAGATGTCCCTTTTGGGCTGAGGGTGGAAGCTGATGGATGCCACCATCTGGGGGCGTTGGGATCCCAGGGATGTGGCTTCTGGCACAGGAGAGGACTTTGTTAGGGGAAAGCCATGGCTGTAAAGCCTGGAGAAGGTTTATGAAGCAGAGATCTGGTACTGGGGGGGCAACTCTGCTCCCAGCTCCTCCCTTGGCTGTGTCTCCCAGCATGGGCAAGGACGTGTTGGCCAACCCAGTTCAGGAGCAGGAGCTGATTCAGCAGAACCTTTTCTCCACCCCCTTCTTGGGCATCCCTGACTCTGGGGAATTCATTCTGATGATGTGTGGGGACATCACCTCCTCTTTCTCCAAGCTGGAGGAGGTAGGGGCACAACCTCCCAGCTTCAGCCCTTGGAGCCAAGGCCATCCCTGTGCCCCGATGTCCCTGTCCCGAGGGTCACCCCATGGAAGCCAACTCAAGGCAGCCAAGTGACACTGATTTACCCACCCTGCTGGGCCTGGCGTTGTCTTTGTGCACTGAAATGGAGGTGACAGTTGTCTTGTCCCTGCAGGGGGGGAAGATGAAGGTCTGGGGGGGTTGAGCTGCCAAGCTGCTGGCAGGAGGACACCATGCCCAGCTGGGTGGTGGCTTTACTGCTGCCAGGCTTTTTGTTCTGCCTCAGAGCCCTGGTGTGGTGGGAGGAAAATGTCTGTCCCGGGTTAGAGGCTGCTGGCAAGTTTGGGAGTGCCCTGCCCCAAGCTGAGTTGGAATCTGGAGGTGTGGTGCCCATCCTCATCCCCAGGAGCAAGGTGCTGGGATGGGTGTCCAGCTGTCTGTCTGTCTGTCTGTCTGTCTGCCAGGAGGCTTCTTTGCAAGGAAATCCATTTCTGCAGCTGAATGTCTGTGTCCCAGCCATGGCCAGGAAGCTGCTGTGTGCTGGAGAGGAGGAGGATGGAGGGGAAAGAAGGAGTAGAGGAGAAGGAGATGATGGAGAAGAAACAAGTGATGGAGAGGAACCAGGTGATGGAGAGGAACCAGGTGATGGAGAGGAACCAAGTGATGAAGAAGAACCAAGTGATGGAGAAGAACCAGGTGATGGAGAGGATCCAAGTGATGAAGAAGAACCAAGTGATGGAGAAGAACGAAGTGATGGAGAAGAACCAGGTGATGGAGAGGATCCAAGTGATGAAGAAGAACCAAGTGATGGAGAAGAACGAAGTGATGGAGAAGAACCAGGTGATGGAGAGGATCCAAGTGATGAAGAAGAACCAAGTGATGGAGAGGATCCAAGTGATGGAGAGGAACCAAGTGATGGAGAGGAACCAAGTGATGGAGAAGAAACAAGTGATGGAGAGGATCCAGGTGATGGAGGAGAACCTTGAGGTGGAGAACCTGGTGATGGAGAAGAACCAGAGTTACCAGGTGATGGATCCAAACCAGGTGATGCAGAGAACCAACCAACCACCCACTGGGGCTTGGTGGCCTTAGCAGGATGGAGCTGGGGCTCAGCTCGGTGGCCGTGCTGGCTTTTTACTGGTCCCAGTAAGCCTTGGAGTTGCCCTCACCCACAGCTCCACCATGGCCTCGGTTTCTCCTCCCACTGCTGCACCCCGAAATACCCCGGGGTTGGGACAGGCAGCGGGGGGGTCACAGCCCCCAGGCTGGAGCCCACCAGATTTGGGGGGGGGGGGAGATGTCCTTTAATAAAACCTCAATCCCTGTCGCGATTCCAAACCCTGTGACCCCCCCGCTCCCTCCAGGGGGGTGTTCCCAATGGACCACGCCCCCCCCTAATTTGCATATAGGGCACCGCCCCCCCCATTGCCGCCCCTTTAGGGCCCCTCCCTGCGCGGGGAAGGAGCGGGGGGGGGGGGGGCGGGGGGCGTCTGCGGCAGCCAATCAGCGCTCGGCATTTTCCGCGGGAAATCCGAATTTCGCGGGAGGGCTTTTGGCGCTTAAAAAAAAAAAAAAAAAAACAAAAAAGGGGAAAAAAAAAAAAAAAAAAAGAAGAAAAAGAGAGATCGGGGCCGGGAGCGATCGGGAGGAGCGGAGCCGGGGGGGGGGTGGAGGTGTTGGGGGGGGGGGTAACGCTCCGGGCTGCCCCTCAGCCTCACCCCGCTCGTTTTTGGGGCTAAAAAGCGCTTTTTTAAAAAAAATTATTTTATTTCTGGCTTGGGTGCTGCCGCGTTGCTTCTCTGCAGGTTTTTTAAAAGCGGGGGGGGGGGGGGTTTGGAGACCGGTGGGTGTCAGCATCAGGCGAACCTCCCCCCCCCCCCAAAAAAAATGCCCCCGCTGATTTTGTGACACCCCCCACTCCCCTTAGGGGAATATCGCGGGGTGCTCCTGCCCCCCCATCCCATCCCCCCCCCCCCTTTCCTCCGGTTCTCGGAAGGGACTTTGCAATGCTGCGGCTCCCCAGGGGAGTGTCCCCCGCCCCGGGGAGGGGGGGCACCGCCCTGCCCCCCCCACCCCCCCGTCAGCAGCAGAAGGTCATATCGGTGATGGGCTCCATGGACCGGGGGGGTTGCAGCCTGGGCAGCCCCCCCTTCCCCACCGCTTGCTTCACTCCGATCTACACGGCTGGCGCTGCTCCCCCGGGGGGGGGGATTTGTGCCACCCCCCAGGGACCCCAACTCAGGACCCTCCGCTCGGCGGGACGGCTGCCGGTAAGGTGCCCCCCACCCCAACCCCCCCTTGGGGACAGCGCTTGGGTGTGTGTGGGGGCTTCATGGTTGGGAGCAGGGAGGGGGGGAGGGAACCCCCCCTCCAGCACCCTACACCCCCTTGGCACCTTTTTTTGGGGTCTGCACCCCCTTCGGGTGCCCGTGGGGCTGGAGGGGGGGTTGGAAATCAGGAGTGGCAGTGAAATGGCTCAACTTCCCCTCGCCCCCTCCCTGCTTCCGCTTTCTTCGGCTTTTTTTTTTTTTTTTTTTTTTTTTTCCTTTTTTTTTTTTTTTTTACTTTCAAACAGTTCGGGATCCAACCCCAAAATTCCGGCCCTGGTGCTGAGGTCCCTTGGGAATCCCTTAGCACCTTAGGGTGCGGGCAGAGCTGTGGGTGGGGGGACACCCTCTCTGCCCACCCCTCCACCCCACTCGGTTGCTGTGCCCCCCCACCCCCTCTTCCCCAGAGGGTCACCTGTCACCCGGGGGAGGTTTGGGGACATGGAGCATGGGGGGGGCTTTGTTGCTTGTTTTTTGTTTTGTTTTGTTGCGGGGAGGCTGAATTTGAAGCAATAGGACCACCCCCCCCCCGTGATGGGTCCCCAGTGGGACCCCTGATGTTGGGTGCTGTGTGGGGAGGGGGCTGCTGGCCCTGTTTGTGTCCCTGGCACCCAGTCCCGGGAGGGTCGGGGTGGGAACGTGGGGGTTAGGGCCGCATTTGCAAAGCCCCTAAATAGGGAAACTGAGGCCAGGGTTGGGTGCTGGCCCTTTGCCCAGCTATCAGGGGGTGCAGGGGAGGCTCTGCCCAGTTTGTCGCCTCCCTCTTGGAGGGTCCCCTCGGCCCTGCTGGCAGCTGGCATTTAATTCCTGCCCATCCCATCCGGGCACCCATCCAGCCCCCACTGTGAGCCTCTGTTCATCCCGGGTCCTGGGTGGGATCCCAGACCCCACTAAACTTCCATTTCATGTTTTTTCCAAGCCTCGATTTATTTATTTATTCCCCCTCCCTTTTCTCTGGTCCCTGATGCTCAGTGCCAGCTGGGGTGGGGGGCACAGGGGGTGTCTTTTCTCCCTGCTTTGTGTCACCCTGCCTGTGGGGACAGCTGGGGCTGTTGGGATCCCCATCCTGGGGGGCTCTGAGACCACCTGTTCCTCCCCTCCCCCCATCTCTTTGTCTCCCAAATGTGGGAGATGCCTCATCCAGACCCCTGCCCCCTCCCCTTGAGACACCCCACGAGCTGCTGGTCCCATCCCCACCCACTGGTGATGAGGAGGAGATGGTTTGGGGCTGATGACCTCTGGCATCACCACCACCATCAGCACCCACGCCAGGAGATGCTCAGGGTGCTCCTGAGTGGGGTCTGAGGGGGGGGGGCTCATGTGACACTTGGGGAAGTGAAGTGCTTGGGGGGCAAGGTGACACTGGGGGACAGGGCTATCTGCCTCTTGTCATCATCACCCACGGGTGTCCCTGCCACGGGTGTCCCTTGAATGAGTTCCCTGGGAGGTGGGGGGTCTTGAGGGGGGGGGTGGTGGTCCCTTATGTGCCATCTGGGGACATGAAGTGCTCCTTCATCCCCTTTGGTGGCTTGTGAGTGCCATTCTCCTCTGTCCCCATCCCAGTCCCTGATGCCATAATCCCAGTTCCAGCTCTGCAGGTCCCAGTTCCAGCCCTGGGGTGACACTCAAGTCCTGGCAGCTGCCCCCCCCCCCCCCTTCCTTCCTCCCCCCCGAATTTATGGGCACAACCTTTGTGTGCAGATCTGGGGCAATCAGACAGTGAAGGTTTTCTCCCAATTCCTGAGCTGCTCCCACCTGCTCTCTGGGTTTGGGGTTTTTGTTTTTGGGGTTTTTTTGTTTGTTTTTGGTGTTTTTTGGTGTTTTTTGGGGTTTTTTGGGTTTTTTTGCTGGGAGAAGAAGTTTGCCAGGGCCACCTGGGCCAGCTGGGGGCTGCCCCTCCCCCGGGAAACGGGAGGGGTTGGCTCTCATGGCCCCAAAAATGTTCCCTCCCTCTCTGCTTTGTGGGTGCTGAGGGGTTAAATGCAGTTTGCATCCTCCCCCCTCCCCCGCCGTGTGAACACGGATAATTCGGAGCCAATCCCATCCTCGGGGTGCTCCTGGCTATGGGGGGGGTCTCTATAGGGGCTGTGGGGTCTCTATAAGGACATTGGGTGGTCTCTGTAGGGGCTGTGGGGTTCTCTCTAGGGGCCGTGAGGGGCTCTCTAGGGGCTGTGGGGGCTCTCTAGGGGCACTGGTTGTCTTTATAGGGGCCATGGGGTCTCTGTGGGGGCCGTGGGGTCTCTATAGGGGCCATGGAGGGTCTGTATGGGGGCCATGAGGGACTCTATAGGGGCTGTGGGGGTCTGTCTATGGGCACTGATTGTCTTTATAGGGGCCATGGGGTCTCTATGGGGGCCGTGAGGTCTCTATGGGGGCCTTAGTGTCTCTATAGGGACCGCGGGGTCTCTATGGGGGCCATGGGGTCTCTGTAGGGTCTGTGGGGCCTCTATAGGGTCTCAGGGCTGGGAAGGACCCTCGGAGGGAGGCTGTCACCTCGGTGGGGTCCCGGCTGTCCCTGCCCCTCCCGGGTGTTCAGAGTCCGCCGGGGTTTCAGTGCCTGCGGGCAGGGCTGAGCCGCCCGTGCAAAGAGCACCCGGGGTGACAGGAGGGTGACAGGAGGGTGACAGGAGGGTGACAGGAGGGTGACAGGAGGGTGCTGACAGCCCCCTTGGGTGCTGGGCTGGGCATCAGAACCCCGGGTTGTGCTGGGGTCACCCCGGGTGATCCCATCCCGCTTTGATCCCATCAAAGGGTTCCCTGCACAGGCGGGGGGAGGGGGAGGGAATTAATTTGGGGTGTAGGGAGCTGCTGGGGGGTCGCTGGGGGTGGGTGGGAAGGTGGTGGCCATCGTGTCACGCGTGGTGTGGGGCTTTTTTAGCCTCCAGCTCCTCTCTGCCTCCCCCTGCATCCTGCAGCGATGGGGCTGTGGGAGGGGGCATTTCAGAGCCATACCCACGGGGGGGGTGGGGGTGTTACAGCCTTCCCCCCCCCCATCCCGGGGTGGTCTCCCCATTCCGGGGCCAGGCCTGGGGTCACCCCTTTCCCCTCCCCACGGTGGGGCTGAACCCCCCCCCGACCCCTCAATCTGTGCATTGTGTCCCCCCCTCTGTACCCCTCCAGGCAGGGGGGGTCTGCACCTGGGGGAGGGGGTTGGGGGGGTCGGGGGACACCTCGGGGGCATGAGCAGTGTCCCCAGCGTGGTGACACTATGCCAGGGTACCCCGTGCCCCCCTTTTTCCCAACTCCCGGTGCCCATTCCCGGGCAGGAGCAACGTTCCCACGCCCCGGGGAAGGGGGGGGGGGGGGGCGGTGGAGCTGATGAGGAAAGGGGGGGGCCCAAAAAGAGCCGGGCAGAGCCCGGGCAAGCCCGGGGAAGGCAGCGGGTGGTGTTGAAAGGAAAGGTTGGCAGGAGGAGCCAGCAGTGCCCCCCCCGGGGGATGAGGGTGCTCTGATGCTTGGGTTGGGTGCAGGGTGTAGCCCCTGGCGCCAGGGCTGGGCTGAGCTGGCGGGGGGCCCAGCCTGTCCCCCCCCCAACTAAATTACCCCTCCCCAACAGGCTCTTGCCCTCACCCAGCTGGGGGTCGAGCCACATTCCCCCCCCCCCCAGTATCATAGTGGGGTGTAGCTGCACCCCCCAGCCCAGCAAGCAGTGGGGGGTTCCCTGCCGTGCCCTGGGGGGGGGTCCTGCAGTGTCCGGGGGGTTTTGCAGTGCTCTGGGGGGGGGTCCTGAAGTGTCTGGGGGGGGGGGTGGGTCCTGCAGTGCCCTGAGGGGGTCTTGGGGTTTGGGGTTTGCCCCCCACCTCAGTCCCAGTTTGCTCTGGTTTGTCTCACGCCCCCCCCCCCAACTCCCCCCGAGTCCTGGCAGGGTTTGGGACCCCCTCGCTGTGCCCCACTCAGCTGTCGTGTGCCTAATCCTGCCCCCCACGGGGGGGGGCAGCAGCTGGGCCCCCCTTGTCTATTGTCCCTCACTGGTGTGTCCCCCGCCTGTGCCCACCCCCCCCCCAATAACCCCCCGAACCTCTCATGGGGGAGCAGCGGGTTCCCCCTTTGTGCCCCTTACGGGGGGGGTGTCCATGGAATTATGGGGGGGGGGGGGGGGGGCAGAGATGGGGAGGCCACCAGGACCTGTGCTGCTCCTGTGCCTCAGTTTCCCCTTTGGGAATGGGGACACAGGGGTGACCACAACCACTGCTGGTTGGAGAAGCAAGGTTTTGGGGTGCCAGCAGAAGGGGGGGGGGGTGTCCCCTCTCCTCCCCCCCAGCCCCTGCTGGCAGATGCTGCTGGGGCTGATCCGGGGCAGGTGGTTCCCAGGAACTCAGCGTTAACCCTTGGGGTGCTGGGAGCTCGGGGGCAGATCCAGGGTGGGAAGGGGGGTTGGGGGGGGGGAGGGGGGTGTTGCCGGGGATGGGGGTGCGTTGGCTGGGGAAAAACTCCTCAGGGAAAGGGAGGGAAGGAACAGATTCCCACAGGAGTTCAGGACCAGCCTGGCTCCCTGGGGGGGCGGAAAACAGCCCCCGGCAGCTCTGCTGCCACCCCCCCCTTTCTTTTTGGGGTGGGAACAAGACGATGCGAGGTGCCCAACCCCACAAATTGGGGTGTGCTCCCCCCATCCCAAGGAGCTGCTGGCAGAGCCACGCCGAGGCAGAGCAGGGAGCTGGGGGCCATGAGGGATGTGCTGGGGGGGTCCCTGTGGGACAGCCCTGCCTGGGAGCAGGTACTGGGGGGCCTGGGGGGGAACATGGGATGGGGGGGCTGCTTTCTGTTGTTCTGAAGTGTTTCCCCCCCTCCCCAAAGTTGTCCTGTTGGTATTTGGGGGTGGTTTGCATGTTCAGGGGAGGGGGTTGGTGACACCCCCCAGCTCCTCTCTGCTGCCTCCCCACCCCCCACCCCTTTCCCAGGGTCTCTTGTCCCCAAGGGATGCTGAAGTTGTGGGGGGGGGGGTTGTGACCCTTGGGGACATCCTCAAGGAGCTGCTTGTCCTGGTGAGGGGACAGTGTGAAGGGAGGTGTCCCCTCTGCCAGGACCCCCCCCCCTCAGGTTACCTCAGTTTCCCTCCAGCTGCCTGCATGTGTCTGGGGCACCCATGGGGTCCCTTGTGGGGGGGGTGGGTATGAGCCTGGCTGGTCCCAGGTGCTCTGGTGGCAGCTGGGTGCCCTCAGCTGCCTCCAACCGTGCCTGGGGGGGGGGGGACAGGATGAGGGGGGATGTGAAACTGTCCCCCAAGCAGACAGCTGCCGGGGGGATGACCCAGCCCCCCCATTCCCAGGGCTGGGAATGAGGATCCAACCCCCCCATTCCCAGAGCTGGGGCTGAGAATCCAATCCCCCCATTCCCAGGGCTGGGGGGGACAACCCAACCCCCCCATTCCCAAGGCTGGGAGTGAGGATCCAACCCCCCCATTCCCAGAGCTGGGGGAGTCTGTGCCAGGAGCTGGGGTGACTGCAAACCCTGGGGGGGTTCCCAGGGGGGGTGCTGTGGGCAGGAAGCCATGGGGAGGGGGTGTTGTAGGGTTGCCCCCCCCCATCTCTTCCCCCCCCCACTTCTTCTTGATATTCCCTCACCCCAAAATAAGAGGGGTTGGAAGCAGAGGATCCTCTTCCAGCAGCCACCTTCAGGTTGTGGCACTTGGGGGGTTGGCTGATGGGCCTGGGGGGGGGGGGTTGGGGAGGGGGGGTCTGGCTTGGTCCCACCTTTGGGTTTTCTCTTCTGCTCCAGGCCAAGAGGAAACTGGACCTGGAGGGCCCTGGATTTCGCACGCCCAAGGGGAAGGGCAGGACACAGGGACAGGTCCCCAGCCCCAGGAGTAAGTGGTGCTGGGGGACATCTGGGGGGGGGAAGAGTTGGGGGGAGGCCAGTCCCTGTTCTCTGAGCTGCTGCCATGGCCCCTGGTGGCACTGTGGGAGCAGTGTCCCCTCCTCAGTCCCTCCTTGCTCTTGGAGTTGGCAGAAAACCCCCGGGGGGGAAGGGGGGGCAGGGCTGGGGGTTCTTTCTGGGTTATTTTCCCCCCAGGTTAAGGATGATCCAGTGGTTAATGTCCCCTGTGTGGCCAGCTCTGTGTCACCTCCATCCCATGGTGCAGGCAAAGGAGAGGATGGGGGGTCTTGTGTCCCACTGTGTCACCTCCATCCCATATCCCACCCTAAGAAGAGGATGGGAAGTCCCCTCATGTCCCACACTGTGTCCATCCCACATCCCACCCTAAGATGATGGGATGTCCTCTCATGCCCCACACTGTGTCCATCCCACATCCCACCCTAAGATGATGGGATGTCCTCTCATGCCCCACACTGTGTCCATCCCATATCCCACCCTAAGATGATGGGATGTCCTCTCATGTCACACTGTCCCCTCCATCCCACATCCCACCCTAAGGAAAACACTGAGGGGGGGGCCTGTCTCTGTTTTCCCCCCAGCCCCCAAGTCCCCTGGGGAGAGGACCCGCTATGACACCTCTCTGGGGCTGCTCACCAAAAAGTTCCTCTGTCTGCTGAGCGAGTCACCCGATGGGGTGGTGGATCTCAACCGGGCCGCCGAGGTTCTGGAGGTCCAGAAGCGTCGGATCTACGACATCACCAACGTCCTGGAGGGCATCCAGCTCATCCGCAAGAAATCCAAGAACAACATCCAGTGGCTGTAGGTGGCCCTGGGGAGGTGGAGATGGGGATGTGAGGAGCTGGCAGGGTTGTTGGGGATGGGGGAGAGGTGATTGGGGGTTGTGCTGTGACTCAAGTGCCACCTCTGCTTGGCAGGGGGACCGGGATCTTCGAGGACGCGGCGGTGACAGCGAAGCAGCAGATGCTGAGGGGGGAAGTGTCCCAGCTGGCCAGGATGGAGAGGACACTGGATCAGGTCCTGCAGGATTGTGCCCTGCACCTCCAGCAGCTGGCTGGTGACCAAGCCAACCAGAGATATCCTTGCTCCAGGAAATGGGAAAGGAGGATGGGGTCTTGGGGACAGGGTCTTGGGGACAATGTTGTGGGGACAAAGTCTTGGAGACCCTTCTGAGCTCTTTCTGCTCCAGTTGGCTGCCCTTAGGCTGGGGAGGGAGGTGGCAGCTGGGGTAATGGTAGCAACTGGTGGTTGGAAAAGGGTTTTGGGAAGCAGGGATGGCTGAGCCCCTTGGCCACGGGGTGGGATGTGGCTTTGGGTTGTGCCCAAATCAATGGGGTTATTGCACTGGATTTATATGGAACCCCCCCACACCTTTTGGCACGGGGATGGGGGGGGTTAGGGTGGGATTTTGGGGTTGAAGGGGCTGTATTTAAGCCAGCTCCCAGCTCCTCTTTTTCCTATACGTCCCTGTCCACGCTGGCATATGTCACCTACCAGGACCTCCGTGCCATCAGCAGCTTCCAGGAGCAGACGGTGATTGCTGTGAAGGCTCCTCCAGAGACACGGCTGGAAGTGCCAGACATCAGTGAGGTGTGTGGGGGGCTGAGCCTGGGGTGGGGGTCAGGGTGCTGCTGCTGCTGTGTTCCTGCCCTCTTGGGTAGGTTCATCCTCTGGGGTGTCCTGAGGGTGCCAGCCCGGCAGGGTCTGGGGTGGTTTGGAGGTGCCACCAAGGGGTTGTTGGGCCATGAGGGGTGACAATGCCCTCACCTGGACCCTGCATTTTTGGGGTGCTGGGGTAGGGGATGGATGGGTGTTCTTTTGGGTGCCCTCCTGAGCCTTGCTCTGCCTGCTTCCCAGGACAACTTCCAGCTCCACCTGCAGAGCACCAAGGGTCCCATCGAGGTGTACCTCTGCCCCGAGGAGATCCTGGAGGACAGCCCCACCAAGGACCACGCTGTCCCCAACCCTGCCACCTCCCTCCAGGACCACGCCGTGGCCTCGACCCTACCCAGCAGCCCTGAGCCAGCCCCACAGCCACCCCACTCCATCCCCCAGAGCTGGGGGGCCATGGGAACCCCCTCCTCACCCCCTCTCAGCATCCCAGGGGGGCCCAGTTCACTGCTGGAGGTGCAGGCTGGGCTCCTGGGCTCCCCACCCCATCTCCTGCAGCAGACAGAGGACCAACTGCCCTGCACCCCTTCCCACCTGGACTCGGGACCTTTTGTCACCTTCTCCCCCCCCCCTGGAGCAGGACGATTACCTCTGGGGGCTGGAGGGGGAAGGTATCAGTGACCTCTTCGAGGCATATGACCTGGGGGACCTGCTGAAGGACTGAGATCCTCCCCCCAGCTTTGAAGCACAACTCCCCCCCCCTACACCCCTCACTCATGTCCTGAGTGTGTGGGGTCTCTGCCGGTGTGGGGTCTCTGCCAGTGGCTGGAGAGTGGGGGCCTGGAGGGGGGTGCTGGGTTTTCTGAAAGGTGCTGGTGTTGGGGGGGGGCTTGTGTTGGCTTCTCCTTGGTTTCCTGGGTTGGGTGGCACCTGGGGGCTGTGTTGGTCACCTGGCCAGGTTCTGGGGACACCCTAGGGAGGTCCTGTCCCTGTCTCAGTGCCCCCCAACCTCCCTGGTGGACTGGGGTTTGTTTAGGAGCATCCCTGGCTGGCACAGAAACCTCATGTTGGCAGGGGGTGTTATGGACTGGGACCATTCCAGTTGCTTCCCAGTTAGACTGGTTCTGCAGGTCACTTTGAAGAGTGGTTTTCCCCACCACCGTGGCTGGAATATCCTTAAAAAAATAACCAGGCAGCAAAGCTGAGGGCACCTTGGGGTGAAGAGATTTGGGGCATCCCAGCTCCAAAAATCAGCAGGTCCAGAAAGTTCTTGTCCTGACCATGGAGCTGATTCCCTGGCTCCCAGTCCACACCAGTTCCCTCCAGCCTTAGGGAGCTCTTGGTGCTGGGGGTTTGGAAATTGGAGCATAGTAAGAGGAGGGATGTTGGCAAAAGGTTTTGGGAAGCAGGGATGGCTGAGCCCCTTGGAATACGGGGTGGGATGTGGCTTTGGATTGTGCCCAAATATATGGAATTATTGCACTGTATTTATATGGAACCCCCCCCCACCTTTTGGCATGGGGATGGGGGGGGTTGGGGTGGGTTTTGGGGGGTTAAGGGGCTGTATTTAAGTTGTCCTTCCTCGGGTGGGTCCTCCTGCAGGTTGGCTTTGGGGGTGGTGTGGGGGAGAGTGTGTTTTGGCGTGGGAAAACTTGGGGTACTTGATGGGTTCTGTCTGGGAGGGGGTGAAATAAAATCAACTTTGGTGTTCCCAGGGGTTTGGTTTCCTCCAAGCAGCAAAATGCTGAGGGAGGGGAGGAGGGGATTGGGAGGAGAGAAGTGTTGGGCTGGTTTTGGGGGTAAAAAGTCTGTTTTGGGGTCTTATAACCAGCCTGCTCTGGAGGAGCTGGTGGATAAGGGAATTGAGGTGAATGAAGGAATGGGTCAGAGCTCCATGGGCCAGATCTGTCCAGGATGAGCCCCCCCAGCTGAGCTTGAGCCCGTTGGACCAGGAGTGTGGGGAAAGCCTTGGGGCTGGGGGTTGTGTCCCTGTGGGAATTGGGGCTGGGACAGGCTTGGATATGAAGGTTTGGAAGCTGTGCCCATGCAGGAGTGTCCTTCACCCAGGGTGCTGTCACCCACTCTTGCCAAGTGATGTCAGGGTGGTGGCAACAGGGCTGGTGGCACCCGGTGAGGCATGGTGGCACCTTGTGATGTCCAGAGCACCACTCAGTGATGTCCACGGTCCCCAGGGGTGTCTGGTGGCACCCAGTGATATCTGGGGACACCTGGATGTACCCGATGATAGCACCAGTGGTTGTACCCAGTGATGGCCATCACCCCAGTGACACCTGGGGAACCCGGTGGTGGTCCCTGGTGGCACTCAGTGATGTCTGAGGTACCTGCTGGTGTCTGGTGGCACCCGGTGGTACCAGGTGGCACCTGGGGTGGTGGCATCTTGGTGGCATCACTTGTCTGGGGAAGAGGAAGAGGGGGAGGAAGAAAAGGAGGAGGAAGAGGAGAGCCCCGGGCTGGGCAAGCGGGCTGAAGAGCATAAGGTCCTGTCCTGTCCCACCCCAAAATGTCCAGGGGCAGCTGGAGGTGTCCCCAGGCCATCCATGTCCCACCCCCACCCCCTCCCCCCGCAGTCCCCAGGCCGGCCAGGAGGTGGCAGGGCCACCCCAGCAAAGGGGGTGTCCCCAACCCAGCGCCTGGAGGGACCCCCGGGACACGGGGAGATGAGGGGGGGCTGGGGGTGGGGGGGCTCAGCCCAGTCAGGGGGGGCTGCAGGGGTTGAGGGGGTTCAAGGAGACCCAAGTTACGCCTATGGGTGCTCTGCTGAGGACAATGTCCCACACCCACCCCCCTCCCCAGGAGGCTCTGGGGGTCCCTGTCTGCTGGGGGGGGGGGGCTCTTAAACATCGCGGACCCCCAAATTCCTCCTCATCCTGCTTGGCTTGGAGCCTCTTAACCCCGCGTCTGCCGAAGGAGGGCACCCAGCACCCCCCGCCTTGCTGAACCCCCCCAAAAAAAAAGAATGCACCCCAAGGCCAAGCTGGGAACGGGGAAAGGGGGGGGGGGTGGAGGGAGTGGGGTCCCGGGGTGGGGGGGGTGTGGGTGCTGGGGTGCAGGGAGGGGAATGCGGACCCAGCGAGACCCCGGGGTTCTCCCTCCCTCTCCCGCTGCCACCCGAGGGGGGGGCGAAGCGGGGTCCCGGGAGTGGGTGCTTGGGGGGGGGGGGAAGTTTGGGGTGCAGCGAGACCCTGGGGTTCTCCCGCCCAGGGTTGGGGGTCACTGGGGAGGGGGGGGGTGTACAATGGGGGGGTCCCGGAGCGCTTCGCCTTTAACGGGCGGGGGGGCGGGGCCGTGCACGTGACGGCGGCGGGGGGGGGGGGGGGGCGGGATTTGGGGGAGAGGGAGGGGGGGAAAGAGAAACTCCCCGGTGCGGCGAGGAACGGAGCGGAGCTCCCGGGACCGGGCATGGGGCGTTGAGCCCGGGCCTCTCCGGTACCCCCGGGGCGCTCCCGGTACCCCCTCCCCCCGGTACCATCCCCGGTACCACCACCCCCCCAGTACCACTCCCCTCCCCCCCCCCCCAATACCAATCCCCCGGTACCCCCCCTCCCGTATCCCTCCCTGTATCCCCCCTCCGTATCCTCTCCCGTAACCCCCCCCCGCGGTGTCCTCCTCCGGTACCCCCCCCCCGGTACCCCTCGGTACCCCCGTCCCCCCCCCGTCCCTCCCTCCCCTCCGGTCCCTTCCTGGTCACCCCATTGCCTCCTTTTCCGGGACCCCCGGTGTCCCACCCCCCCCGGTGTGTGTGTGTCCCCACTCCGGTGTGTGTCCCCCGTCCCCCCGTGTCCCCCCGTGTCCCCCCTCCCACCATGCCCGAGCAGCTCAGCGTGGCCGAGTTTTTGGCCGTGACCGGGGAGGATCTGAGCTCCCCGACCGCCGCCGCCTTCGCCTCCAAGATGCAGAAATGCCGGGGGGCTGTGGGGGCTCTGGAGGAGGTGAGTGGGGGACATGGAAATGGGGGGGGGGATGTGTGGGGTTGGGTTCCCCCCCCTCTGAGGACACCCCCGCACCCAGAGGGGTTGGTTTAATGCCCACCCTGAGGGGCTTATCCCATCCTTGGGCTGTTTACTGGAGGGGGGGTCGTGTCCCCAACTTTCTTGGCCCCCTTGGTGGGGGTTTTGGGACCCCCCCTCGGGTCGGGGTGGCCCTTTGCATCCTCCAGGCAGCCCCAGCGAGTGCATTTTGGGGGCAAAACCTGCAAAATCGAGCAACGTTTTACTCTTAAGTCAGTTTTATCTCTGGTTCCTGATGTCACCTGGGGGTCAGGGCATCTCCAGCCCCCCCAGGGACCAGGACATCATCTCCCTGGAGGGGGCTAGGACAAAATCCCCCCCCCCCGGGGCATCCTGCAGGGACAGAACATGGACCCCATGGCTCTGGCTGCTCTGGCCCCCCGATGTCTGTGGTGTCCTGGGGGGGTCTCCATGTGATTAAAACCAGGAGAATATTTTTAGGCTTCCCCCCCAGCAGAGTTTTGGGGGGGTAATGGGGGTGTCTTGGTGTGTCCCCCCCCCTCTTCTCCCGCCTGGAATAAAGGCAGTTTCCAGCTGGTCCTGTGGCTTTTGCCAACTCCTCTTGGGGAAGGAATGGCTTTGAAGGAGAGCCAGGGCTGGGGGGGGGGGGGAGAGAGGGGAACAGGGGGGCTCCAGAGGCTGCTGAGACCCCCAGCGACAGTGGGGTGAGCTGGAAACGTGGGGGTGTCCCATAGAACATCCCAGTCCCCACCAGTCTGTGCTGGTCACTTCCATTGGGATGGGAAGGGGAGGCAGGAGGGAGCAGCAGGAGTTTGGTTGGGCTGCTCAGGGGGACAGGGATGGGGGGAGAGGTGTCCCCCGGGAATGGTGGGGGTCTCCAGGGGGTCTTAGAGTTCCAGTGAGTGTGGCTGGGAGGTGTGACAAGTGTTGTGTGTGCCATGGGGGGTGTGGGGCTAAACCCCCATCCCACTGGAGGCAGTGGGGGCCAAACCCCTGCCAGGTCTTCAGCATCCCTGAGCTCCAGGGAAAGGGGGGGGAGGAAAATCCCACTATCCCAGCCCCATGCTGCCCCACACATGGGGGTGTCTCTGGGGAGCAGGAGAGACCCTGTGCCACCAAACTGAGTTTTGGTCTTCTCTGTCCCCACCCTAGATGCTGGCTGGTGGCTTGGGGAGCAGGAGGGAGCAGGAGTTCCTGGCTTTGCTTTGGGAAGGGGGGGCCATGTCCCACCAGGTCCCCAAGCCATGGCACGGGGGTTGTCTGTGTGGTCCCAATTGAGGGGACAGGAGTGACACAGGGGCCAGAGGCTGGTGCTCACCATCAAGGAAACACACTGGTGTTGGCCAGAGCTGCTCCGTGCCTCAGTTTCCCTCCTGGGGTTAGAGGGCTCACCCCTCCCAGGGGGTTTGTGGTGACTTTGAGGTCCTGGGGGCTGCTGCAAGGTAGAAGCTGGGTC
>NW_022045450.1:28580-78695 GCF_003957555.1 Calypte anna | reverse complement strand
TCTGAAAACCATGCCCTGTGAACCAAAGGGGAAGGGCCAGCAGCCTGTATTCAGGAGAAAGCGGGAACTGAGCTCCCCTCAGCTCTCCAGGAAAACCTCATCTTAGCATTTCCCCACAGCAATCGGTAAGGAGGCTCAGGAGCTCACAACAAGGCAAGCTGAAGACCAGCTTACCAAGGCAGAGGCTTGCAGAACTCTCTGAAGGGCTTCAATCCTACTGCTTTGCTGCTGGACTGTGCCTTCCAGTCTGGCATTTTCCATGGAAATGCTTAAAAAGAAATACAGGTCTTATTAGAGAAATCCACCAGAGCAGCAATTCTTAAAGAGCAGCAGGGGAAAAACAAACAAAAGCATCTTCAAAATACTGTTAACTTGCTGTGATGCAACAAGGCTGTGCTGTGGTTTTCACATAACCCCAGACAGTGACAGACACCTTGGTTCTCTGCGTCAGTCTCTTACCACTGCACACATTCTTCCAGCTGTTTGACTGTAGCCCTGGTCTCAGAAGGTGATAACAGGAAGTCTTTAGGTTTTTGGGACTTCTCTCTTAGTTCTCTTTCCCTATCCTTGTCAGAACTCATGCAGTGATAAATCTGATGCTCATATTTAATCTCCTTCTCTTCCACTTCCGACACTGAGAAAACACAGCAAGAATCCACATCAGTTGGGACAGCTTTTATAGAGAAAAAACAATTGCTGCTGAAGAACTCCGGTGCCTGCCCATGTCTGCACATAGCCACTACCCAAAAAACTGTCATCAGTTCAAATACATTCAAACTTTCACTTCTACTAGCAAATGAACACAAACCCCTGTTAGTTTGTCATCCTCTAGACTGGTCTCTACCATCCCTCCACTAATCCCCTACAGCAAGCACCAACACTCACCCTCCGTTTAAGGGACTCATGGCACTCTCTCTAACCACTGGTTTCCTGCCCCATTGAATACTGAAATAAAACTTGATCCCTCTCCTAAAGTGACTTCAGTCACTTTATCTCCTCTCAAAAGTAGATAAGAGTGATTTCTGTTTCAGAATATATATCTATTTATGGAGAATAAGGTACAAAACCATTCGGAACATGATTTAGTGGTGGTCTTGGCAGGGCTGGCTTAACACCTGGACTTGATGCTAAAGGTCTTTTCCAACCAAAAAGGTTCTGTCATCCTCTGTTACCAGAGGGAGGGGTGAGAGGAACACAGTGAGCATAAAGAAGCCCAAATGCAGCAGTCCCATATTTCTACTGCCCTTCAGAAATCAGACAAACTGCTGGGCCAAACCACATGCCATGAGCAACGGACACGTCAGTCTCTTTTGCAGAGCACCTTGCCACATACAAACCTCGGACCAAGTACGGACATAGTGTCCTTCATGTCACAGACATGGACACCACGTTTATCGAACAGTGCGACTCCTCCACACATCATCCCATCTCTGGGGGTGCTGGAGTTGGTTCTGGAACTCTGGGACAACTTCATGTACCTTGGATTTAGCCTCTTCCAATTCCTTTTCCAAGCCCAGGTTGGCTTCCTCCAGGTTCCTGCAGCGCCTCGTAGCAACTTCCAATGAAGCTTCTGCCACAGAGAGCTTTTTAAGAGCTTCACCAAGCTCCTGCTGCAGCTCTCTGACATTGCCCTGATGAAATGGTTAGATGAGCACAAGAAAGGTTGTAAGAACATGAACTATGCCTTTACGTTAACTTATATGATTATACACTTAGACCTGTCCTGGGACTCAATCCCAAAGGTAGGAAAATTTTGCCTGCCACCAGCAGTCAAAAGCTGAGCATCTCTGAATTATCACCAGCTGCTTGTGAGGATTTCTGTTTTCTAATATCTAAGAAAGGCTCAAGTATTATTCCTCTTGAACACTACACCAGCATACTCCGAATCAGTATTTTTTTAACAAAACTCAAAGCAATCTCTTGTGATGCAAGAGCCACAGTTTGACTGCAGGTCGGTGCTGGGACCAGTGTGTTCAATATCTTCATCAACGACTTGGATGAGGGTATAGAATGTACCTCAGCAAGTTTGCTGATGACACTAAGCTGGGAGGAGTGGCTGACACACCAGAGGGCTGTGCTGCCATTCAGAGAGACTTGGACAGGTTGGAGAGTTGGGCAGGGAGAAACATGATGAAATTCAACAAGGGGAAGTGTAGAGTCTTGCATTTGGGGAAGAACAACGAATGTCCCAGTATAGGTTGGGGGCTGACCTGCTGGGGAGCAGTGTAGGTGAAAGAGACCTGGGGGTCCTGGTTGACAAGAAGATGACCATGAGCCAGCAATGTGCCCTTGTGGCCAAGAAGGCCAATGGCATCCTGGGATGCATTAGAAAGGGTGTGGTTAGTAGGTCAAGAGAGGTTCTCCTCCCCCTCTATTCTGCATTGGTGAGGCCGCACCTGGAGTATTGTGTCCAGTTCTGGGCCCCTCAGTTAAAGGAGGACAGGGAAGTGCTTGAAAGAGTCCAGCGCAGAGCTACTAAGATGATTAAGGGAGTGGAACATCTCCCTTATGAGGAAAGGCTGAGGGAGCTGGGTCTCTTTAGTTTGGAGAAAAGGAGACTGAGGGGTGACCTCATCAATGTTTTCAAATATGTAAGGGGTGAGTGTCAGGGAGATGGAGTTAGGCTCTTCTCAGTAGTGACCAGTGATAGGACAAGGGGTAATGGGTGTAAATTGGAGCATAGGAGGTTCAAGTTGAATATTCGAAAAAATTTTTTACTGTAAGGGTGACAGAGCCCTGGAACAGGCTGCCCAGGGAGGTTGTGGAGTCTCCTTCACTGGAGACATTCAAAACCCTGGACACGTTCTTATGTGATGTACTCTAGGTGGCCCTGCTCTGGCAGGGGGGTTGGACTAGATGATTTCGAGGTCCCTTCCAACCCCTAGGATTCTGTGATTCTGTGTGATTCTGCGATTACTCTGGCGACTGCCCATGTCCTTCACATACCCACTACCCAAAAAACTGTCAACATTTCAAATACATTCAGATCTTCAGTTCTACTAGTAAACAACCACAAACACGTTACTTTTCCACCCTCTAGACTGGTCTCTCCCATCCCTCCCCTGATCCCTTACAGCATGGTTCCAAGCACCAACACTCACCTCCAACTCTTTAAGGGACTCATGGACCTTTGCATCTATTGGTTTCCCCTCATTCATTGAAAATATGAAATAAAAATTCATCCCCCTCCTGAAGCGACTTTCACTGCCCCTCTGGTAAGGAGATGAAGATGATTTCTATTTAAGAACTCTGAGGCCTCTCTACTTCATTTTTGCAAGAGCACAGCAAGAGCTACTCAAAAACCAGTTTGTAAGAAGCCCTTGCAAGAAGGCTGCTTCAGGATGGAAATGGCAGCAGAGCCAAACAAGAGGGAAAAAAAATAAATAAAGAGAATATATGTATCTATGCAGAATAAGGTACGAAACCATTCAGAACTGGAAACTTGCTGGTGAATGGATTAAATCCATTTGGTCTTTGTTCACCAGTGGTGTCCCCCAGGGCTAAGTGTTGGGGCCCCGTCTCTTCAATATCTTTACCAATGATCGGGATGGGGGCAGGGGGTGCACCCTCAGCAGACTTGCAGATGACACCAAGTTGGGTGGGAGTGTTGATCTGCTTGAGGGTAGGAAGGCCCTGCAGAGGAACCTGGACAGGCTGGATCCACGGGCCAAGGTCAACTCTAAGAGGTTCAACAAGGCCAAGGTCCAGGAAAAATATTTTCACCTAAAGGGTTGTCAGGCACTGGAAGCGGCTGCCCAGGGAAGGGGTTGAGTCACCAGCACTCAAGGTACTCCACATCCCTGAAGATGTGGAGATGTGGTGCTTGAGGGCCATGATGCAGTGGTGGTCTTGGCAGTGCTGGCTTTAACACCTGGACTTGATGCTAAAGGTCTTTTCCAACAAAAAGGTTCTGTCATCCTCTGTTACCAGAGGGAGGGGTGAGAGGAACACAGTGAGCATAAAGAAGCCCAAATGCAGCAGTCCCCGTATTTCTACTGCCCTTCAGAAATCAGACAAACGCTGGGCCAAACCACATGCCATGAGCAACGGACACGTCAGTCTCTTTTGCAGAGCACCTTGCCACATACAAACCTCGGACCAAGTACGGACATAGTGTCCTTCATGTCACAGACATGGACACCACGTTTATCGAACAGTGCGACTCCTCCACACATCATCCCATCTCTGGGGGGTGCTGGAGTTGGTTCTGGAACTCTGGGACAACTTCATGTACCTTGGATTTAGCCTCTTCCAATTCCTTTTCCAAGCCCAGGTTGGCTTCCTCCAGGTTCCTGCAGCGCCTCGTAGCAACTTCCAGTGAAGCTTCTGCCACAGAGAGCTTTTTAAGAGCTTCACCAAGCTCCTGCTGCAGCTCTCTGACATTGCCCTGATGAAATGGTTAGATGAGCACAAGAAAGGTTGTAAGAACATGAACTATGCCTTTACTTTAACTTATATGATTATACACTTAGACCTGTCCTGGGACTCAATCCCAAAGGTAGGAAAATTTTTGCCTGCCACCAGCAGTCAAAAGCTGAGCATCTCTGAATTATCACCAGCTGCTTGTGAGGATTTCCTGTTTTCTAATATCTAAGAAAGGCTTCAAGTATTATTCCTCTTAAACACTACACCAGCATACTCCAAATCAGTATTTTTTTAACAAAACTCAAAGCAATCTCTTGTGATGCAAGAGGCCACAGTTTGACTGCAGGTATTACTTCTGGCGACTGCCTATGTCTTCACATACCCACTACCCAAAAAACTGTCAACATTTCAAATACATTCAGATCTTCAGTTCTACTAGTAAACAACCACAAAACACGTTACTTTTCCACCCTCTAGACTGGTCTCTCCCATCCCTCCCCTGATCCCTTACAGCATGGTTCCAAGCACCAACACTCACCCTCCAACTCTTTAAGGGACTCATGGCACTCTTTGCATCTATTGGTTCCCTCATTCATTGAAAATATGAAATAAAAATTCATCCCCCTCCTGAAGCGACTTCACTGCCCCTCTGGTAAGGAGATGAAGATGATTTCTATTTAAGAACTCTGAGGCCTCTCTACTTTCATTTTTGCAAGAGCACAGCAAGAGCTACTCAAAAACCAGTTTGTAAGAAGCCCTTGCAAGAAGGCTGCTTCAGGATGGAAATGGCAGCAGAGCCAAACAAGAGGGAAAAAAAATAAATAAAGAGAATATATGTATCTATGCAGAATAAGGTACGAAACCATTCAGAACTGGAAACTTGCTGGTGAATGGATTAAATCCATTTGGTCTTTGTTCACCAGTGGTGTCCCCCAGGGCTAAGTGTTGGGGCCCCGTCTCTTCAATATCTTTACCAATGATCGGGATGGGGGCAGGGGGTGCACCCTCAGCAGACTTGCAGATGACACCAAGTTGGGTGGGAGTGTTGATCTGCTTGAGGGTAGGAAGGCCCTGCAGAGGAACCTGGACAGGCTGGATCCACAGGCCAAGGTCAACTCTAAGAGGTTCAACAAGGCCAAGGTCCAGGAAAAATATTTTCACCTAAAGGGTTGTCAGGCACTGGAAGCGGCTGCCCAGGGAAGGGGTTGAGTCACCAGCACTCAAGGTACTCCACATCCCTGAAGATGTGGAGATGTGGTGCTTGAGGGCCATGATGCCAGTGGTGGTCTTGGCAGTGCTGGCTTAACACCTGGACTTGATGCTTAAAGGTCTTTTCCAACCAAAAAGGTTCTGTCATCCTCTGTTACCAAAGGGGGGGTGAGAGGAACACAGTGAGCATAAAGAAGCCCAATGCAGCAGTCCCATATTTCTACTGCCCTTCAGAAATCAGACAAACTGCTGGGCCAAACCACATGCCATGAGCAACGGACACGTCAGTCTCTTTTGCAGAGCACCTTGCCACATACAAACCTCGGACCAAGTAACGGACATAGTGTCCTTCATGTCACAGACATGGACACCAACGTTTATCGAACAGTGCGACTCCTCCACACATCATCCCATCTCTGGGGGGTGCTGGAGTTGGTTCTGGAACTCTGGGACAACTTCATGTACCTTGGATTTAGCCTCTTCCAATTCCTTTTCCAAGCCCAGGTTGGCTTCCTCCAGGTTCCTGCAGCGCCTCGTAGCAACTTCCAGTGAAGCTTCTGCCACAGAGAGCTTTTTAAGAGCTTCACCAAGCTCCTGCTGCAGCTCTCTGACATTGCCCTGATGAAATGGTTAGATGAGCACAAGAAAGGTTGTAAGAACATGAACTATGCCTTTACTTTAACTTATATGATTATACACTTAGACCAGTCCTGGGACTCAATCCCAAAGGTAGGAAAATTTTGCCTGCCACCAGCAGTCAAAAGCTGAGCACCTCTAAATTATCTCCCTGCTGCTTCATGAAAAATGACGAATAATGTGGTTATCTGACACATGCAGTTATTCACCTCACTCAAACACTCTGGGGTTTAGAGGAACAAAGAAATGCAATTTTAAAGCACTGTTCACATCACCGAGGCAGACAAACAGCACACCAATGTCTAATTAGTCAACAGCACTAGTTCCTGTTTTTCAGAATGTAAAGTTTAATAAAACCGGTATGGCAACTTTTAAACTTTTGCTCTGCCTGGGACTGGTAGAAGTTGCAGAACGACAGTGTAACTGACATTCTAGCCAGTCTCCTGAACAGTTAATTAGCCTTAACACAGACACAAAGAACAAATTTAAATATTGCTACACATCACCAAATATACAACAGAAAGCTTCGGTCAGTGGCTGAAATAGACCTTTTGAGCAACAGGCAGGTCCCTCAGAAGGGGGCCCAAAACACAAGCAGAAATTTACACCAAAGAAGTTGCCTTCAACACTGCAAACAATGTATACTTTACCTCTCTTTTTACTTCGTCAGCCTCATAGTTAAAGACTTGTTCTCTTAAATCAGTGCAATTGGCCTTTAATTCCTTGTTCATCTCTTCCAGTGTGTACACTTGCTTCTCAGCAACAGCTCGGAGTTTGTGGAAAATGTCATTAAACCATTCCTGGGAAACAGTCACTGCACTTCCTTGCATGAGCTGCTGCTCCTGCACATCTTCCAGCAGCTGATGGAATAAATGGCTTTCACTCTGGAGCTGGGCTAATGCCTTCTGCATGGACAGAGTCATAGCATAGAACCACAGAAGCATTAAGGCTGGAAAAGACCTCTGGATCCTCCAGTCCAACTGGGAAACCAACACCACCATGCCCACTAAACCATGTCCCAGAAGTGGAAATAATGTGCTCCACTCTCCCCTGAGGTGTTACACAGCACTCCAGACCCCTCTGCCCAGCCCTGCCCCAGATGCCCAACACCAACAGGATGCCTGCCCTATTCCCCTCATGAATGCCATCAGAAAAAATCTTTTTCAAATACTTCCGGACATGGCCAAACACACACGTTTTGCAGAGGCAGGGAAAGCTTCAAAGGTCACCAAATTTCAAGGTTTCTTGCATGACCTTTCTCTCACAAAGAGGAAGACCAGGCACATTTAATCACACACATCAGCCTGTTACAGACAAATCTCCCTCTTCCCTTCAATATGCATTTTGCATGGGAAAAAAATGCATTTCACTGCATTGTTTGTCTGCACAGCACAGCAGCAACAACACTGCTCAGTTGGAAACAAAGCAGCAGAACAGCAAATATCCAGCATCTGGCAAGGATTTTTCCTCATCCTAAGAGGACTGTATCCAACTTCAGACAGTAACACAACCTTCCTCTGCAGGACTCTGCCATCACCATTAGTCATTTTCTGGTTACTTTTCTTTACCTTACTGTATAATGCAATTTATTCTCTAATGCCTCTTACCAGTCCAGACTCTAATTCAAAATATTTGGCTTCACATACCTGCACCTCAGAGTTTTCAGTGGCTTCCTTTAGGCCTCTTTTTTTTGCTGGTGATGACACATGGAAAGTAGATCCTGAGTGCTCACCTACAGGGAAAACAACAGATTTTTACAACCAGCATGACTTAATGCTACTTATTTACTCCTAGAGTGCATCTTGATTAACGGTGAGAACAATCTTTACAGAAAACATCACATACCCTCACATTTGAGAGCTGCTAGAGAGAAAATGATCAGAAAACGGATTTCATGTGTATCTGTGTTAAATCCTTTCTTTGGTGGCATTTTACTTTCTTATGTAAAAAAGAAAGTTTCTGAATATCACTATGGCCACAAATAATTCACTCCAGTGTCTTCAAGGTGCAGGATCTGTCTCTCAGATAAACTGTGTGCCATGCAGTAACGAGCAAGATGCTTCCAGCAATGCAAAGGGGGCCTCCTCCTGCTCTGAGGCCTGAACTGAGGAACAAAAGTGCTCCCCTCTCACCCAGCTGGCAGTGCTTTCCACACACACACGCACACATGAGTGGCACTGCAGACACCTTCTACATTTTGAAACCAGAGCAGCTGAGGCACTGAAACAGAAGGGCTCTTCCTCAGCTCCACTCAAAGCTTCCCCTGGCTTTATCCAAGAGCAAGCACAGTTTTTCAATCCAACAGCACCTGCCAGGAAGGGGAATGCTACTGGCACACCCAAGGCACTCCAGTCCTCCTTCTCCTCTCCATCTGCACATTTTGGTCAGATTGCTTCAGGGAGAACACAGCAACAAAAGCAAGAAGGGCCCTTGCTGCAAAGAGCACCATATGCAATCCAACTTCATATGCACCATATGCAACTCCAACACCACAACTTCAGGTCTCAGAGAAGGAACATAAAGGCACAAAAGCTGCTTTCCTACTCTGCCAAGTGGCCACCAGGATTTACAGGCCAGGATAAAATTTGCAACCTCAGAAGTCAACCACTATTTTAGTTCATTTACTCTATGTGGATCTATTTTCACTGAGGAAGTATCTGGATCTAGATCACTTATCTCACCAGGGTTTTCACTGCAAGTTGTGTTGGGCTCATCAGGGCTACCATTAAGTAAGTACTTTTTCATACATCCAGCAATGGCAGGTTTTAGCTCTACAGCAGCCTCTTTCTTCTCTTGTTTTCCATGTTGTTCAGGTGCTTTTTCCTGAAAGAGATGAAACAAAAAAGATGGGAAGAGCAGAAACAAGCATCTGCTTTGCCACCCACTGACAGCTTGAAGAACATTTTTTGTGCAAGATAAAAGGGAAACTTTGCTTTCTTTTACAAGGCCTTCTGTGTTTCCAGGCAAATCTTTAGCAGCATGCCTGAGGTCCTGAGTCTCAGCCCTGCTTCTGCACAGCCCCTGAGAAGCACTTCCCCACTTCAGCCCAGCTTCATTTTGGTTCCACCAGTCCCGAACCCATCATTCCTTTCTTCTTTCCCCTTGCTTTGCTCCAAGAAAATCACTGGCTTCCTGCTCCAATCTGAAACAGCTCAAAAAGCAAACTCAAGGTCCAGCTGCCATGAGGCCCAATTCCTTCTCCTGAGCAGACTTCATCCCACCCCTACCTGAGCAGCTGCCTGCAGCAGAACAATGTCCAAGGGCCCCTGACAGACACGGGGCACAAGCAGGAAAGCAGGAAACCAGCAATGGTCAGGCCCAGGTCAGAAGCAAGTTCTCAGGTGCTTCTGGATCTTCCTCCTACCCTCCCCAGCACCACCATGGAAAACTTCCTGTCCCTCACACAAAGTACCTTAGAATCCCACAGAGCAGTCCAGAGAAAATCCTCAGCTTTCTCCACTTTTTCCATGGGTGGCAGGGAACCTACACACCAGGGAGGAAAGGAGACACTCAGTGTTTTTATTTCACTCTGCCACTATACTGTTTTAGGTTTGAGGCTTTTCTTTAGTAACTTTTGATTCTAGAACCATGGCTATCATCTAAAAGCACAAGGAATAAAAAAATCGATGTGAACAAAGGTGTTATTTATTTAATTTCAACTGGCAAATTTCCAGACGAATACACTGGAGAGGAGTCACTGGGGAATGTCTGGAAAAGGAGGTAGGGAAGGGATGAGCACGACAGAGGCAGGGCTTGGCCAGGGACAAAGGCTTAGCAGGGGATCAATAGCTTAATGTTAAGAATATGGCTTATTTGGTTCTGAAACTACAAAGTGCTGTGTCTTCAAAATTTAATTTTCTTGCTTACTATAGAAGAAAAAATATAAAACTCTACTTAGCAAGTCTACTTTTACAGATCAGTTTATCATGTAATCTTTCCCAGAGAGCTTACTGTTTTTCCTGCGCTGCTGGAAAGCCTTCATGTACCATGTCACCTTTGGCTCCTGCTGCTTCTGTAAAGAAAGATGTACTTCAGCGAAACTTTTTTTTTCAATAGAAACTAACTCAAAAGAACTGTTTACATCCCTAGACTTGATGCCTAAATTAGCCCCTGTAAGTACACTAACCAAAACACCCCTCAATTTCAGTATCATGCCAGAAAAATGCATCACTTCCATTTACATCAAGGCAAGAAAATTAAATCATGTTCAAACTAAACATGCTGGCATCTCCAACTGCCACATTCCTGCTCCTCACCCCTCCAGAACCCCACTGCAACACAACAGACGCTCCTGACATCACTGCACAAGTTGCTCACTCTTCAGCACACCAGTAAGAACAGCAGGCACCAGAGCTTGGAGCTGACAAAGAGAACACTGCCTGAGCATTCAAAAAAAAGGGAAAACATGCAGTGTGAGATGAAACACAAGCACGAAATGCCATCTCATAGAAAAGAACCTGTTTGAGTAACTCAGCCATTGAGTGCTGGTGGGGGAACCTGATAGGGAGGAAAGGAACAGCAGCAGATGGGAGGATTTCAGGAGGTCCTCACAAAGAAATGCCCTGTTCCTCTATCTGTTTGGATCTAACCACCAAATTTACAGAAAACAATAATAATCTCACAGGACAAGAACAGAACAGACTATAAAAGTAACTGAGAAACTTTTAGGGTCTGCAAATCTGACCCAAGTGAACACCAAGAAATGAAACAACGTGGTTTTTATTTCGTTACCTATTGCTCCTTTGTGCCAAATCACAACTCTACTGCACACTCTGCCGCACCTATGGTCTGTTAGGAAAAACTGACAGCAGAAGAAAGGCTGGCAGGCCAGAGACGGCTTCTATCACAGAATGGTACAGGTTGGAAAAGACCTCCAAGATCATCCAGTCCAACCTTTGACCAACACCATCATCTAACTACTAAACCATGTCCTTAAGGACCAGGTCAAAACGCCTTTTCAATGCCTCCAGGGATGGTGCCTCCACCACTGTCCTGGGCCATTCCAATGCCTGACAGCCCTCTCAGTGAAAAAAATGTTTCCTAACACCCATCCGAAACCTCCCCTGGTGCAGCTCCCATCCATTTCCTCTGCTCCCATCCCAGTTCACTAAGGAGAAGAGGCTGTTTCCCTCCTCACTCCAACCTCCCTTGAGGTACTTGAAGAGAGCTCTAAGGTTCTAAGGAGAAAACAGTGCTGGCTGGAACTGCAGTTGCTTTCAATCCCAGTTACTTGCCTTCAAATAACTCCTTTTCAAAGGACAATTTCCCTGTAAATGCACCATACCTTGGGAGTGAAATCCAATTGTTCTGCAGAAGCTCTCCAACCACTACCAATCCCCTTTTTCTCAGATCTGCTTAAAAAGCAAAGCACAATGATGACACCTGTGCCTCTCAAATCACCCCTCAAGGAAGTGGTAGGTATTTGTAAAGTCTCACCTTTTTAAGCCTCCTTTGGAAAAGTCTTCTACTCCTGCTCAAACATTAAACAACATGGTGAAATCAGATTTGGCATACTAAAAATCAAACAGTACATATGAACAAGGTACTCACTGCACACATGAGTACACAGCAGAGGAAAAAGTTTTACTAGTTCACGTAGTATGATGTGTAATATTATGCTAGAGACAATACAAGCTGCTGCTCTACCCAGTTACAAACTATTCTGAAAAGGGAAAGAAAATCAAACAGCATAACCCAGAGCAAAAGCTTAACCTCACACTCAGCCTGTTACTGCAGCACAGCAAAGGGACTCTCATGATGCAGGACGTGCTTCATGGTGCCAGCCAGAGACTGCAGTAATAATGCCAAGAAATGTCCCCTGGACACTATCTGCTGATCATTTGCCACACAGTTCTGATAAAACACCCTTAAGAACCCAGAGAAAATAAAACCTTCACTGTAGGTTCTGAGAGGTAAAGCACAAGACTAAATTTCATTGTATAAAAATATTAATCTCCTAAGATTCTTTTAGGGTTATGTGACCTCGTAAGGACAGACTGGATTTTAAAACTCAGAGAAGGAACTAGGTGTTTGATCACAGGACAATTTCATGTCACCTGCATGAGCTGCTTCTGCCTTCTTTGGAGCTGCACTTTCTGACAGTTGCTCTCTAAAACTAGTGAGAGAGAGAGAGAGAGAGGAAACAGAGTTGTTAAAAACAACCACTTCCTGGCAGGTAGCATTTAGCAGAAGAGTTAACAGCCATTTTTTATTCATCCTACACACATTCACATGAATTCAGGTACTCCTAAGTACTTCTGAAGGGCAAGACACACAGAGCTTTCTGCAGGGCTGGTACACACTTCAGTGTTCCCTGCAGTCCCCTTCATCCTATAGATGCACATTCCAAGTTATTAACTCCTGCTTGGTACTGAAGCCCCTAAAACAGTTACTTTCAAGAGATAATGGGTTAAAGCATAGGATATAGAGCATCTGGAGAAAACTCAGCGTTTAGGAAAACCACATAGAGCAATAAATTAGTTAGGGAATGGAACACAGTGGCAGGGAAGAGAGATAGGAACAGGCAGTGATAGAGCTAAGCGCATTTCAGAACCAATGAGGTCGGCTTGACCCAAAGGCCTCTGCCAAGCTATGGGGGCCAAGCCAAGTACATCGGAGATTGCCCAAATTAGGAAGAAGTTCAAAAGTTTAAAGGAGGAAGACTCACGGGGCGTCCCCTGCCAATGATGAAGGCAACCGGAACGACCACCAAGATGCTCCTCAAAAGAAAGGCTCCACCCTACACCCCGCCTATACCACGCCTCTATATACATATGCATGATTATGTATGTACTATGATGTAATTCTGTAATCAAAATGTATAAAAAGGCTTGCATTTGTCACGGGAATTCAGAAATCCCCTTGCGATTTCTCCGGCGCGCGTCGTTAATAAAATACCTCCTGCCTATTTGACTCAAACCAAGTCTTTGAGGCAGTTTATTCTCGCCTTTTGGGGCAAAATTCGGCATCAGTACACTCTTTCAGCCTAGCTTTAACAAAGCACACCTAACCACATTAGAGAAGGAACACCATATTCAACAGCTACACTTATAACTGACCACTTAATTGAATCAAAAAGTTAAACATTTACCTGGGATACCCATAAATACAAGCATATTCATCAGCTGTCAGCCCATTAGTATCTTCATGGGAAATGTCAGCACCGTAATGCAGGAGAACTTGGATCAATTTCATCTTCCCAACAGAAGCAGCCATCATGAGTGGGGTTCTGAAAGATCCAGATAGGCTATGAAGTCATCATTTTACACAGACAGTCAATATTTTCATTCCTGCGTGCTCTCAGCTTGCTCTCCCATTACTTGACAATGAACAAAAGAAAAAGCAGGTTCCATTAAAAGCAACAATAACATGGGAGAGGGAGTCAAAACCACTGCATGGTCACACCAAGCTGCCACACGTACAACACTTCAGTGCACATGAAGCTGCTGTGCCCCTTAGCAATCCCACTGAAAGAACACCCAAGGGACCCATGTGGATAAACCCCTTACCTTTGTTGCTGGTCTCGAGCATGCACATCAGCTCCCATTCTCAGGAGAAACTCAGCTGTCTCTACCTGACCTTCGGAGACAGCAAGACTGAGTGGGGTAAAGCCCTCCTGAAAGGACAGACAAATACACCAAGTTAATCATCAAAAATAGTCTTCAACAGAAATATTGCTGCCGCTTTCTGAAACAACCTCCTTTAGAAACAGAAACATTTACCTTATTCTTGGCATCAAGACTGGCATTATGATCAAGTAACAGCTCCACAACTTCAGGACTGCAAGACAGGACTGCCAGGTGGAGGGCAGTGTTGCCGACAACGTCTCTGAGGTTTGGGTCTGCACCACACTTTAGCAGAAAACCAGCACACGCTTGGTGCTGGAACTGCACTGCCTGAGAACACACAAAAAAAAGGGAAGACTTCCAAAATTCACATTTCACTCCATCACAGCTCGCCCAGCTTCTGACCACTGGGAAAGAAGAGCACCTGCAAAGATGATCTGACAGGTGCCTGTTCCACTCCAAATCAAACAGGCGTGTTTCCACACAGCTCTGTGTACAGAGTCCTGCCAGACACCTCTCCTTTCATTTCACAGTCAATAAGCCCCTCTTCCAAGAGCAGAACTTCTCTCACTCACCATCATCAGGGGTGTTCTCCCAAAACTGTCAGCAGCATCCAACTGGCAGCAGTGCCTTACTAGAAACGTGGCGACCTCTGTGTGGCCGTTTGCACACGCCAGATGGAGAGGTGTCCTGAGAATTAAACATGGGAGCTTAACACTGACAGACAATGAAAGAACCAAAGCTGTGGCACCACCCAGCCCGGGGGACCCTGCCCAGATCCTGCTGCTCCTGCTGCCTGCTGCTACTGCTGCTGCAACCCCGCACACATCACCCACAGGGCAGGAGAGACCTGGGGAGGCCTCAGAAGCTGCAAGAGAACCCTGCAGGGAGAGCAGGGCCAAGCAGCAGCCCAGCACCTCCAGGAGCACTGGTGCCCACCCAGCAGCTCCCAGCAGTGGAAAGCTCTCGAGTTCCCCCTCCCAGCTGACAGGGCACATCTTGCTTTGCAAGCAGTCAGCTCCAAGGGGATCCCACACAAACCCTGCAGGGGGGATGCTCCCGCACGCCACCCGAGGTGTCCCAGCAGCGGCCCACAGCCCCTCACCGATTCTCCCTGTCGCGGCGGTCGATGCCCCAAATCTCGATCCACCAGCTCCAGCGCCTCAGCCAGGCCAGGTGGCCGCGGGCAGCTGCACGGTGCAGCCTGCCCAGACCTTGCTGCTGAGGTCCAGGGGCGCTGGTGCCGGCAGCAGCAGCAGCGCAGGGCTGCCCAGGAGCACTGCCAGAGCAGGGAAGCTTCTGCTTCTTGGTGAAGAGCCCCATCCCGGGAGCTCTGCGAGCTGCGGCACGGGCACAGCCCCGCGGGAGCAGCGGGAGGCAGCCGGCCGAGCCGGGGGATGTAAAAGGGGGAGTCAGGAGAAGGGAAGGGCAAAGGTAGGGACAGGGGATGTAGGAGAAAGGCAGGGACGAGGCGGGAGCAAGGAGCAAACCAACGGCGAGGAGCAGCCAGAGAGGCAGAGACCAGCACAGCTCAGCACAGGAGCCACAACGGCAGAGTCACCACCAACGGGAGTTGCCAGGGGCAACGGTGGGTGGGGCCGAACCACCTTGGGGGGGGGGAGGGGGTAGAAGGGGCTGAACCAATTCACGGGGGGACAAAGGAAAGGAAAAGGCATCTGAGAGAAGCTGAGAAACTCTTCCCCACTTGAATGAGTCATACAAAGAATTGTTAAGTTCTTCCCCTGAGGAGAGGCTTTTTCATAACCAACTAAAATGAGTAGCTAGAGAGGGTAAAAAATTACCCTTCTTGTGTGGATGGTGCCCAGCTGGCTGTACTTAGGATTCTCAGAGCTAGGCAGTGACTCTCTGGTATGTGGTGGCTTTTGGTATCAAATACTGCGCTGGATGCTGTGAGCTCTTTGTCACCAGCTTATCCCATCTTTTCAGTCTGCACAACCACTTCTTGTCTCTCACCACATCTTTAAATGGCAAGCTAGCTTGCTCTGACTGCACACAGCTCACTGCAAAAGTTCCACTGCCATTGTACAAGTACAGGGTGTTTCCCTAGACAAGTCTAACCCATAACTAGAGGGAAATGGACATCTGGAATTCTCCTGGACTACCAGGGATTACTGGCAGGACAATTATCTTTTCCCTAACTCTGGCGAAAATGTCAACACAGATGTTAACTGTCACCATGCCACATGTGTCACACCGAGCTACACAGAAAATCATCTCAAAGTTTCCTGCTGCAAACACATCCTCTGCAGGCCCCAGCACCAGACTGACCTTCCACAGGCAGCCCAGCTTTTGAACAGCCAGCCTGAAATGAGCCACTAATGGCTGTAATTAGCCACCAACCACACCCCATTGCTGGGCATCAGCCAGGAGAGAATTTAAAAGCAGCAACTTGCCTCAGGCACTGAGTCTCCCTGCTGTCTCCTGAGCTGCCTATAAGAAAAACCAAGCTTTTTCGGGTATTGCAGAGAAGTCAGGACACAGCTCCTAAGGAGGTAGAGAATCATAGGATGGCTTGGGTTGGAAGGGACCTTAAAGATCATCAAGACCCAACCCCCTGCATGGGCAGGGACCTCTCCCACTAGACCAGGTGTCACAAAACCTCATCCAACCTGGCCTTGAACACTTCCCAGGAAGGGCAGCAACAACTTCTCTAGGCAACCTATTCCAGTATCCTGGCACTCCCATGATGAAGAATGTTTTCCTAATATCTAACCTAAATCTGCCCCCTTTCAGTTTAAAACCATTACCCCTTGTCCTGTCACTGCTCTCTCTGCTGAAAAGCCCCTCCCCAGCTTTCCTGTAGCCCCTTCATGGACTGGAAGGTTCTCTAAGGCCCCCCCAGAGCCTTCTCTTCTCCAGGCTGAGCAGCCCCAACTCTCTCAGCCCATCTTGGTAGCAGAGGTGCTCCAGCCCTCTGGTCATCTGCTTCTCCATTGTGGACATGCAAAGCAGTCACCTGGAAAACAAACACCTATGCTCCTTTTGAAGCTTTTTGTAGTCAATTCCTGACTACACCTGTCTGTAACTCATAGAGTTTGGACATCTTCTTCTTCCTGTTAAAATAAGTTTGACCTTTAGTCCAATTCTCCTTTCTTACAACATAACCCCAAGAAATAAAACGGGGCAAATGTGAAGAAATATATACTGCATGCAAATGCAAAATGTGAACACCTCAGAAAAAACCTTTTAGAATTCCTGCATGGTTTAGGGAACATTTTAGAATGACATTTGTCTTCCTTTACTTTTTCATTTTAACCAACCACAATGAAAAAGCATATTGGAAAAACACTATGGCATTCTGGTTATGTCAGAGACACTTCAGTGTAGCTGCAACCTCAGGTGCAAACAAAATACAAAGATTCTGAGTTTTGTTTTATCTTTTAAGCTTTTACAGGCACAATGCACCCTTACAATTTACCTACAACAACTCTAAACCAAAAAGAAGGATTAACTTGACAATGCAAAAAATAGATAAAACTACAACACCATTCCCTCCAGCTGAGAGAAAGCAGCTTGGCAATTTGAGATGACTACACTGAAAAAAATGAGAATTGTCATAAATCAACAGCATTGACTTTCCCAATCATTTGGTTTGGCCTTATTCAATGTAGCCTTGTGTAAGGAGATGTAAACTCTTCCCTTTCAGCTTTTTACAGATAAGACTTTTCTCACAAACAGTTTATGTAAAAGTCATCATGTTACCTGGGGTAAGCACTTGTTGGCAACTGGAGCATCAGGAGAAACCTCTGCTGACAGGCTGGGCAGGTATGTTCCTCAGACTCCAGTAATGCTGTTCCAATACCATAAAAATGGTTTTTAAAGAAAGGAGGGAAATTTTGGAGTTTTAATCAATCATAAAAATACATATATGGTAAAAGGGTGAGTAATATCTTGGGTGGAGACCATGAAGATAAAAATGTTCAATAGTGTAAAAAAAAATTTCTAGTATGTAGCAAATAACCACATGGTTTTGGTATTTCACTGTTGTAACATCTGAAGATGGGCATTACGCTGTGCCTTGATATTTCATCTGTCTTCTTCCCACTGTCCAGTAGAGTTGAAGTCACCAACCTCAAGGTTAGGGAATAAAACAGTGACCAGGAAAATGTTCTGAGTTCTGAAGGATTAAATATTTAACTATTTAAATATTAAATAGTGGTGGGTTTGTTTTGTTTTTTTCTAGTCAGCAGTAAGTCACCAGAGTAGTCTTATAGAAGAGAAAGGGCTGTGGAAAAAATAGTTTGATATCTAAGACTGTCATCACTTGCACAATTACACACTCTGCTCATACTCCTCCTTCTGTGTGTAAAGGGGATTTAACCAGACACATGAAAAGGGAAAAGAGCTTTCTGCTTATTTTCCCCTTTCTGTAAGAAGCATCCTTCAGGATAGACTTCAGGATGAAAGAGAACTGGGAACAAAGCAACTTTGTTATCTTGTGTTTCTGCTCTCAGATGTGATTGTTTTGAATTAACAAACATGCAAGGAACACTGACATTCCTCACAATAAAAGTTCTCACAGCAGGGAATAAAAGCTGCATCAGTCAGCAGGGCTTTGCAAATAGGGCACAAGAACTCATCAGGTATGGGATCATCAGAGGATGAGGAGGATGGCTCTTTGGATAAATAGAAATGCTTTTCCTTCTTTCCTCTGGCATATGCTTCCCTGTAGGCAGAGTGGGGAAGGAAAAAGACAAAAGTTAAAGATGGCCACAAGGAAAACTTTTCCAAGCTTTGGATTGTATCAAAGGAAGCAAGAGATGGAATTTTTGAGTGGAATTTTATACTCGAAAGCCCAGGAGACCATATTTCTTCCTTGAACCTAGGACACATTGCTGGCTCATGATCAATTTGGTGCCCACCAGGACCCGTCCCAGCCTGTGCTGAAGGTACAGAGAGGATCCAAGTCTGTGTCATTAGATACAGATTATTTAAGCTGGCAGACTGCAGGGCATGAAGAAGCAATAGTGGAGGGGCTGGGACTACTGAAAAGCTATTAGACAATGTTTTCTGTCAGAAATTCTAGAAATGAGGAAAAAATGGCAAACCTACTGGCTGCCTTTTCCTCGTGAAAATAGGGACAGAAGAGGGAAAAAATATTCCAGCACACTCCACCTCCAACCACCAACAAACCAACACAGGTATTCTTACCTCTAAAACTCCTGCTCCACAATTACAGGCAGCAACCCCGCTTCTTCCCGTGACACTCCACTCCTCCTCAGAGCCAGGGATCGCTGGAAGGCTCACCCAGGGCTGATCTCCTCCCCCCTGGGAACAGCTCCCTGAGCTGACACACAACCCCATCTCCATGCTGGCAGCAATGGGTGCCTGAGGGCTCCCTGTGGCAGGGCCGACTCAAGAGGGAGCTCCACGGCTCTTCCCAGCACCCGATGGATGTGGATTCTGAGGAGCAGGCGGCAGCTGCTGGGAAAGGAGCAGAGGGGAACAGCAGCCCAGCAAGGAGCAGGAGGAAAGGGGGATGCCTGACTTTCTATAGGCTGTGGGCAGGAGATGGGAGGGAATAGTGACCCCTCTCAGGCCCCTCAGGCTCACAGACACTCCTTCTTTAGTTCTCCAACTCAAACTTTACTTCCTCCACTCCAACTATGACAGGTACCTTTTTTCGTATCAGTGGGAACATCACCAGACCACCATCACCTCTCCAATAGGATGGACAGAGGCTCAGCAACTGCGTCTGCCAGCTCCTCAGGACCCGTGTGTGGACCCCGTGAGGTCCCATAAACTTGTGCCCCTGCAGGTTCTTTAGATGATCAGAAACCTCTTCTTCTCCCCCAGTGGGGGCTCCTTGGTTGTCCCAGGCCCTGCTTTAGATTCAATTCTACCTGGGATGAATGTGGCTCTCCTGCCCTGCTCCCCAGCTGCTCCGACCACCTCTCTACTCCTCCCAGGGTACTTGCCCTTGCTTCCCATCTCTGCATGCTTCCTCCTTCAGTTTGAGGCCTTTTAGGAGCTGCTGGCTCATCCCCGCCGCCCTCCTGGAGTTTTTCCCTGGCTGCGGGATCGGGAGTGTGGGGAAATGGCATCTGCCAGCATGGCCCAGGAGCCAAGATGTCCCCCAGCCAGCCCCCTGCATGCCCCAGGACTACAGCTCCCAGCATGCCCCGGGACTACAGCTCCCAACATGCCCCGGGGCGCTCCTCCTCTCCTGCTGCCTGAGCCCGCCCAACCCCGAGGCCTCCCCAGCCCCGGCCCAGCTGGGAGGGGGAGCAGGAGGAAGGGGATCTGGGCAGGGAGAGAAGGCAGGAAAAAGAGTGGTGAGGCATGGGAAAGAGATGGGGGGGAAGGGGGCAAAGAGGGAGGCAGAAGAGGGAGGGAGGGAGAGAGAGAAGAAGGGCGGGAAGGAGGAGAGAGGAGGGATGGAGAGAGAGCGGACCAGGGTCCCCAGGAGAGGGGAGTGACAGAGGGGTGGGAGAGGGAGCAGGAGAGAGGGGAAAGGGTGAGGGGAGAGGAGGGAGAGGGGGAGGGAGAGGCAGGAAAGGGGAGAGCCGGCAGGAGAGAGAGGCAGTAAGGCCAGGAGAGGAGAGGAGAGGAGAGGAGAGGAGAGGAGAGGAAGAAAAAGATGTGGAGACAGAGAGAAACAGCAGTAGCTCTGAGAAAAGGCAGGGAGGAATTGGGAACTGTTGAGAGGGAGACAGCCAGTGAAAGCCCAAGCTTGAGATGGGCAAATGACAGAGAGGAATGAAGAGCTGGGGGCAGGGAGCTGGGCAGAGCCCCAGAAGAGCAGTGATGAGCAGCTGGGCCAGGCCCCAGCACCCTGGGCTTCCCCCTGGGGTCTCCATCTCTGCTGTCTGCCAGCACTGGGGCACCCCAAGTGTCCTGCCTGCTCCCCACAGCCCTCCTGAGCCCTGGGGACAGCTTGGCTGTGGTGTCCATGTCCCAGGGCTGATTTGGGGGTTTCAGGGCTCTCCCGGGGCACTCTGGGACTGAATGGGAGCAAAGCAAATCCAACCCCTCCCCTCTGATCTTTGTCCCCAAGGTGACTGAGCGGAGCTGTGACATGTGCTGGAGAGCATCCCCCTGGGAGGTAACAGAGGTTTGCAGAGCAACACTTAGATCTGCCTGAGAGGAAAGGTGTCCAATGGCCTCCAGGCAGCCCAGGTCCCAGGTGAGATGGTTCTTTTGGAGGCCACCATAGCAGCCTTCCTCTGGCCCTGGTTTTGGTGAGAGACGGAGCAGCACAGAGATGTTTCCCAGGCATCCAGGGCTGTCGAGGGTTTCCAAGTGCCCCCATGAAAGATTCTGCTCCCAGGAAGCCTCTCCCCATGGAGCAAAGGCTGTATCCAGCCTCCCCAGCATGGGTACAGCTGCCTTGGGGGGGGGGGGGTCTCAAGGAGGATGAGGTCATCTGCCTGGTGCTTCTGCAAGAGAAATGAGCTGCAGCCCTGTGCTCATGTCTGGCTGGTTCAACATCTCTGAGTGCCTCAGCCTTTCAGCCCTGGGCAGTTGCAGCCAGGCACTTTGTCAGGCTGTGACAGATGATGGGAAGATGGATGCTGGTGGTGTGCTGGTGGCTCTGTTCAGCTCCCCCTCCAAAGCTGTGATCACTGAGATCCGGGGCCACCTGAAGGCCCTGGCAGAGATCTCCAGGGAGTTTGTATTCCATTTTTTGGGATCTTTGGGCGACAATCTGCTGGGGCAATGGGATGCTAGGGTTCCAGGTGCTGGGGCTATGGGGTTGCAAGGTGTTGATATGCCAGAGTTTAGGTGAGCATGTTCTTGTTCCTGACAGAGTCTGAGTTTGTTGGCCTGGAGTCCAGGGATGAAGTTACTTTTACCTTGTGTTCTTAGTGGTCTTTTCTTGTGCAGGATGAAAGCTTGTTTTCATTTTTGGGTTTGATTAGGGACCCTTGGTTTGTGTACCTGGGATCTTCAGGTTTGTTTTTTTTGTGGTTGTGCTGGATTGTGTTCTGTTTTCTGTCTTGAAACCCTCATTTCTGGCCTGACACCTCTACAGCAGGTAGGGCAGTGTGACTGATGGTGTGGTCTTGCGTATTTCTAGGGAGTCAGTGGAAATGTGTGGCAAATGTGTACACAAACCAAGGGTCCCCAATCAAACCCTAAAAATGAAAAAAAGCTTTCATCGTTGAAAAGAAAGCTCAGGGTGCTGGGGTCTGGCCCAGCTGCTCATCACTGCTCTTCTGGGGCTCTGCCCAGCTCCCTGCCCCCTCTTCATCCCTCCCTCTCTGTCTTTTGCCCATCACAAGTTTGGGCTTTCACTGGCTGTCTCCCTCTCAACACTTCCCAATTCCTCCCTGCCTCTTCTCAGAGCTATTGCTGTTTCTCTCTCTCTCCACGTCTTTTTCTCCCTCTCCTCTCCTGGCCTTATTGTTCCTCTCTCTCCTGCAGCCTCTCTTCTTTCCTGCCTCTCCCTTTCTCTCCCCTCACCCTTTCCCCTCTCTCCTGCTCCCTCTCCCACCCCTCTGTCACTCCCCTCTCCTGGGGACCCTGGCCCGCTCTCCCTCCATCCCTCCTCTCTCCTCCTTCCCGCCCTTCTTCTCTCTCTCCCTCCCTCCCTCTCTCCCTCCCTCTTTCCCCCCTTCCCCCCATCTCTTTCCCATGCCTCACCACTCTTTTTCCTGCCTTCTCTCCCTGCCCAGATCCCCTTCCTCCTGCTCCCCCTCCCAGCTGGGCCGGGGCTAGGGCAGCCCCGGGGTTGGGTGGGCTCAGGCAGCAGGAGAGGAGGAGTGCCCCGGGGCATGTTGGGAGCTGTAGTCCCGGGGCATGCAGGGGGCTGGCTGGGGGACATCTTGGCTCCTGGGCCATGCTGGCAGCTGCCATTCATCCCAGGTAGAATTGAATCTTCCCAGGGATGGAAAGAGCAATAAGGAAAGCTTTGAGAGGCACGTAGGTGGGAATAAAAGGAGAAGCAAGGAAAATGTAGGCCCTCTCCTGAAGGAAATGTCAGACCTAGCTTCACAGGATTTTGAGAATGCTGAGGTTCTCCAGGACTTCTTTGCCTCAGTCTCCTCTGGGAAGTGCTCATTGCCTCATTGCAGAGGCCACAGCAGGGGAAAGCAGGGCCTGGGACAACCAAGTAGCCCCCACTGGGGGAGAAGGAGAGGTTTGTGACCATCTAAAGAACCTGCAGGGGCACAAGTTTATGGGACCTCACGGGGTCCACACACGGGTCCTGAGGAGCTGGCAGACGCAGTTGCTGAGCCTCTGTCCATCCTATTGGAGAGGTGATGGTAGTCTGGTGATGTTCCCACTGATACGAAAAAAGGTACCTGTCATAGTTGGAGTGGAGGAAGTAAAGTTTGAGTTGGAGAACTAAAGAAGGAGTGTCTGTGAGCCTGAGGGGCCTGAGAGGGGTCACTATTCCCTCCCATGTCCTGCCTGTTATGAATTGTATATAATGTTTTTTCATTTAAACCTTAAGCAAGGCATATTTCTGTTAGGAATCATATGTATGTTGTTTGCAAGGTATATTCCTTTGTGATTTTACTAATATAGATAAGAAAGAAGCAGTGAAAAATGGTATGTTTATAAACCGGAAAGTGTACCCGGGATAAATAGGGTGCTACGTGACAAGAAACCAGTCTCTAAGATCCACAGACCCTTAGCAACACTGTGCACATGCACAGAATGAACACGGCTGAAATTCGTGGCGCCAGGAGGTGGCGGACGATAAAATGGAAGGAACCTAAGCTGGAGGTGTGCTGTCTTGTCGGAGCAGAGATTCCCGAGCACCCAGCGCTGTTTTTGCGTGTTCTCGCTTGCTAGTAAATTCTAATTGGTTTTTAATTGGTGTGTCCTGGTCAATTTTTAGGACCCAATTTATAACAGGCACCTGCTCTTTTAGATTGGGACCTTCTTCTTTTACTTTTTCTAGGTGTTATATCAGAACTCTGTGGCAAATGGACAGCAGAGAGTGCTCAGGGAGCACTTATTGGCATTAACTGTGCAGTCTGGCTGGCACTGCAAAGCACATCATGAGAGTCCCTTTGCTGTGCTGCAGTAACAGAGGGTTAGAGGGTAAGCTGGGGTGATCTCTGAGGTCCTCTGAAGTGTATGAAGGAGTCCTTGTGCCACATCCATTCCATGTGCTTGTGGTCAAATCAAGAGAAGCAGCACTCCCTCCTGCTCTGAGGCAAATGTTACAGCCCTGTCACCAGGGAATTGGGTGTTGGGTACCTGTAATAAGAGAACCCCAGCATTTGTTGGCTTGAAATTGGAGGTGTTACTTACTGAGCAGGATGGGTAGAGAAGGTGGATAGTGATTTGTATTCTAAATAATGTAACAACAGAGGGACCTGCAGCCACAGGTGCCACACAGAGTGTTCCAGGAGGCACAGAGGTGCATCCGTACACCGACACTCAGGTGTGACTCCTGCAGCAGTCACCAGACCCATTTGGGTCCAGTTGTGGCCAGTTTCATTCTGTATGAGCTGTGGAGTTGTCCATGTTAAATGTTTGTGTGTACTGTTTAATTGTGAGCTTGCCAAATCTAATGTCAGCATGTCATTGAATCTTTGAACAGCCATAGATGACCTTTGTGAAGGAGGCTCAATAAGGTGAGACTTTACAAACCCCTCCCACTTGCTTGAGGGGTGATTTTAGAGACATAGCACTCATTTGGCTTTGTTTTTGAAGGAGCTCTGAGGAGGAGGGGAATGATGACACTGGGAGTGATTCTGAAGAATCAATCTGGTTTAGCCCTAAGGTATGGTGCATTTCTGTAGTGGAACAAAGCTATCAGACGCCTCTGATTACCGAGAAGTGGGTGTGAGCCGGTATCAAATCCACCTGTGCCCAATTAGGCTCTCTGTGGAGTCTCGAACCCGGGGCTTTTGGCATTGCAGTACTGGGTCTTAACCAGCTGTGCCACGAGAACCTCACCTTGGAGGCGATGAGCACTAAAAAGGTAATACAGTGCTTGAGAGTGAGCTAGTCTGTGGCTGTGAGTTTCACCTTTGATTGGCCCCCTGGTCTTGCACATGCTCAATAGGGGGCCTGCCCTAATTGGGCACAGGTGGATTTGATACCGGCTCACACCCACTTCTCGGTAATCAGAGGCGTCTGATTGCTTTGTTCCACTACACATTTCCAGGAAAAGTGTCCTTTAAAAATAAATCTCTTGAAGGCAAGTTTTCTTTGGGATTGAAAGACACTACAGTTCCAGCCAGCATTGTTTTCTCCTTAGAAGCCATCTCTGGCCTGCTGTCAGTTTTTGCAAAAAGACCTGTAACTGTGGCAGAGCAAGCAGTAGATTTGTGGTTTGGGGCCAAAAGTCATAGGTACACAGTCACATTATTTTATTTCTTCTTGTTCAAGTGGATCAGCATCTGTTGCAGTAGAATCCTGTAGTGATGGGGCACTTGAGTGTGGTAGTGCATCCCACTCACTAATGCTGGAGATGCCAGCCAGTATCTTTAGTTTTAACATGATTTCATTTTCTTGCATTGATTTAAATAGAAATTTTTCTGCTGTGATACTGAAATTTAGGGATACTGTGGTAAGTGTTCTTGCAGAGGCTGATATATGTATCAAGTCTGGTGATGCTAACAGTGCCTTGCATTCTGCACCTTTGCAAGTCAGCATTCTGAAATTGTGAGAGCTGAATTTTACTAAGTAATAGATAAAAATCAGGTGAGTGAAACTGTTCTGCATGTAAACATAGTTTTGGAAGCACTTCGCAGAAGGGTGCCTGCAGAGTCTTTTGTGGTGGAATACTCACTGAGTTGGGTGTGTGAGGAGTGTTTGTGTAGTTACAAGTATTAGATAAACGCAGCACCTAAGCACTATGAAAAAGACAACCTGATTATATTTCCTGTTCGACATTTGATGCAAAAACACTGTTTATAGTTGTGACTATTAGGGTGTTCAGAAATTAAATATTTTTTTATAAAGTAAATCTTTAGGTCAAGAAGCTGCAGAAGACAAAATTGTTGGAGTTCTGGAACATTTTCCTGAAGTATGGGAAACCTGGTAAGCTGCCTGGAAAAGGTTGTATGATGTCCTGCTCTGCAAAAGTAGACTTGCTAAGTAGTTGTTTTGTATTTTCTTACTATAAAAAGTGAGAGAAGTAAGTTTTGAAAACAAAGCAGTTTTTCGTTTGAGAAATAAAAAAGCCATATAGTTAAAATACTATATATATATATAAAATACTATATAATAAAGATATTAATCATCTCCAAAGCCTCTGTCCCTGGCCAATCCTTCCTCCCTCTTGCTTGTTCCTTATCTGGCTCATTTTCCAGATATTCCCAGTGACTCCTCTCCTGTGAGCAAGTCTGGCAAGATGCCAATTGCAATATAAATAACTAACTCCTTTTATTCACATACATTCTAATTTACTTTTCACATGTGCTTGAGGAGAATATGATTATTCTAGAAATGGAAGTCTGTAGTGAATAAGGAAAACCTCAAAAAAAGAACAGGGGCGTAGCAGAGTGAACTAAAACCACTGCATCTCGCCTTTCTTCCCTGGTGTGTAGGTCTCCAGGCAGACCTGGAAGCTCTCCAGAAGGAGAAAGCTGAGGAAGGTCAATGGAGATCTCTGTGTGGTTCTCAGGTACTTTGTATGAAGGACTGGGAGGTTGCCATGGGGGGCCTGGGGAAGGTAGGAGGGAGATCCAGGAGCACCTGAGAGCTTGCTGTAACTGAAATGAAGCTGGGCTGAAGTGGGGAAGTGCTTCTCAGAGGCTGTGCAGAAGCAGGGCTGAGACTGAGGACAGGAGGCATTTCTTTATGCTCCCGCGGTTTTCCATGGAAAAGCTGAAGGGCTTGTAAAAGCAAGCTCAGCCAAGTTTCCCCTTGGCCTTGCACAAGAAAAGCCGTTTTCAAGTAATCAATGTAAGGCAGAGAAATGCTTGCTTCTTCCCTTTTTATGTCTTCTTTCACTTGATCTCTTTAGGAAGAGTTACCAAAAAGAGGGAGAAAAGCAGGGGAAGCAGGAGAAGGGAGGCAAAGGTGACGAGAGAAAAGTTACAGCTCCTTCGCTTGTTCAGAACAGTATTTGGAATGTTGGAGTTCGAGTTCCCAAGGCAGCCTCAGGAGTCATCACTGGTGAGAGAAGTGAGCTAGGAAATAGTGCTGCAGTTTTTTCTCTATGAATAGGAAATGAAGAGAAGTGGTGATTGTCTTCTGAGACAGCAAATGTTTCCCTCGCCTGTGAATCCTGGTGCCCACTGGCAGAGTAGGAAAGCAGCTTTTGGTCCCTTCTGTTCCTTTTCTGAGAACTGAAGCTGTGGCACAAGTTCCACAGGGGGCCTGGCAGAAGCTGCAGCACTCAGATGCTGTGTGGTAGGAACCTGCATGCATGTTGCAGTGTGTGAGCTGAATGAACATGGACAAAGGGACAGAAGAGCTGCAGTAAACACACCTGTATGGAAAGAGTGTAGGAGCAGTGATGGTTTGGCTGTCTGCCCATCCCTGCTTTGCTCTGGGGAGGGAGGCTTCTAGGAGCAGTAGGAACTCCCAGCACACTGGTGTATCTGGACTTTTCTGGTTTCAGGAGGCATCGTTGCCACCGGAGCGGCCGATGTGCAGATTGCCAACACTCTGGGGGCGCCCGTCTGCACCAAGCTCTGCTCTCTGGAATTCTTTCGTGTTCTGAAGGGATGTTGCAAAGGAGTGTGATGTCTGCCTAGATGCTTCTCATGAATTCCATCTGGCCACCCCTTCCAGCTGGCACTCCCAGAACTGTATGCTCAAGGTGGGAGGGACTTGCTGATTCAAATTATCCAGACACATGGTAGTGATAGTAAGAGGGACATGGACCCTTCTACAAAAACTGGGCATCACTCTTGGAGGGAAGATGTTGCTCTCCAAGTTGTGGAGGTTACTTGTATAGGAGCTAAGTGTTTGCTTACTCCAAGCATCTTGATACTGATAATTTGTGACAGTCTCTGTAGTATCTTCAGTGGTGTTCTTTGGCCACCAGGAAAAGATGAAATCCCATTTTCAACAGGAGGAGTCAATCATGGAGAGTTGGGTTTGTTTCTGCAGGTTTCAAACCTGCAGATGGCTCCATTCAGCCATCCAGGTCATGTGCAATCAATGAGGGAGCAGATTTTGATTTTTGTGTTTTTCTGTGCAGAGCACATAGAGAAATTGCTGTAAAAATGCAGCTAGTTACTGCTGGTGCACACTGTGTCTGAGAGACGGTGCGTGCGCATCATCCCCCAAGTGCACCCTTCATGACTTTGACCTAATGGGGTGGCTTAAAGGAGAGCCCTGCAAGTAGTCTGATGAGGCCAGGAAGCCAGCCAGACTGAGCCCTGTGTTCATCTGCTTGAGAAGAGATTTAGATGCTCATCCCTGAAAAAGAAAGGGGTTTTGTGTGTCTTGAGAGGATATTTGGAGCTGTGAGCCTCTACTGCTTTTTAAAAGGCAGTGCTTGGGCATCTCGAAGATCTTTGTCTGTAACATTCAAAAAGGAGCATTGTTTCTGGGTGATTTGAGTGCTGTTAGTGTGAGGAGGTTTGGGTGGTGTTTCTATGGAACCTGCTGTCCAGTGGGAAGTGATAGCAAAGCCTCTCTTCTTCCCTGGTGTGTAGGTGCCCTGGCAGCTGCGCGACGAAAGGAGAACAAAGATGAGGCTTCTCCCTGGGATACTGAGGTACTTTGTGTGAGGGACGGGGAAGTTGCTGTGGTGGGGCATGCATTGCACCCCGGGGCATGCAGGGGGCCGGCTGGGGGACATCTTGGCTCCTGGGCCATGCTGGCAGATGCCATTTCCCCACACTCCCCATCCCGCAGCCAGGGAAAAACTCCAGGAGGGCGGCGGGGATGAGCCAGCAGCTCCTAAAAGGCCTCAAACTGAAGGAGGAAGCATGCAGAGATGGGAAGCAAGGGCAAGTACCCTGGGAGGAGTAGAGAGGTGGTCGGAGCAGCTGGGGAGCAGGGCAGGAGAGCCACATTCATCCCAGGTAGAATTGAATCTAAAGCAGGGCCTGGGACAACCAAGGAGCCCCCACTGGGGGAGAAGAAGAGGTTTCTGATCATCTAAAGAACCTGCAGGGGCACAAGTTTATGGGACCTCACGGGGTCCACACACGGGTCCTGAGGAGCTGGCAGACGCAGTTGCTGAGCCTCTGTCCATCCTATTGGAGAGGTGATGGTGGTCTGGTGATGTTCCCACTGATACGAAAAAAGGTACCTGTCATAGTTGGAGTGGAGGAAGTAAAGTTTGAGTTGGAGAACTAAAGAAGGAGTGTCTGTGAGCCTGAGGGGCCTGAGAGGGGTCACTATTCCCTCCCATCTCCTGCCCACAGCCTATAGAAAGTCAGGCATCCCCCTTTCCTCCTGCTCCTTGCTGGGCTGCTGTTCCCCTCTGCTCCTTTCCCAGCAGCTGCCGCCTGCTCCTCAGAATCCACATCCATCGGGTGCTGGGAAGAGCCGTGGAGCTCCCTCTTGAGTCAGCCCTGCCACAGGGAGCCCTCAGGCACCCATTCCTGCCAGCATGGAGATGGGGTTGTGTGTCAGCTGTTCCCAGGGGGGAGGAGATCAGCCCTGGGTGAGCCTTCCAGCGATCCCTGGCTCTGAGGAGGAATGGAGTGTCACGGGAAGAAGCGGGGTTGCTGCCTGTAATTGTGGAGCAGGAGTTTTAGAGGTAAGAATACCTGTGTTGGTTTGTTGGTGGTTGGAGGTGGAGTGTGCTGGAATATTTTTTCCCTCTTCTGTCCCTATTTTCACGAGGAAAAGGCAGCCAGTAGCTTTCCCACGCGTGCCTGTGATGTTTCAGGTGTCCCAACATCCTGTAATTCTGGGAGGAAAATCTGCAGTAGGGTACTGTGCTCACTTTGTGTCCCCAGCACCTGTTAATAGGCACCAAAATTCTCACTTTTGTTACTGGAAGACATTATTTAATATTAAACCTAGTTTATTCTAAATCTGGTATCCCCACTCAGTCCTATTTGTAGGTAATTTGAGGGTCGAGTTTCTTTCAGCTGCCTGTTGAGTGCATTTCTGTGTCTGATTCAGCTGTGAAAATCACCACCAACAAAAAAATCTCTTCAGTCAGTTTACTCTTGATGTATTTCCAGCTCCTATCAACCAGTGAAGTGAAATGTCTCAACAGCCCATTTGATAATTCTTTTGCTTTTTTTTGCTGAACGTCAACATTGTCACTGATGTTTGTGCCTCATTTCTATCATTTTTGACAGAAAACGTTGTCTAATAGCTTTTTTCTAAACGTCTGAATTGTCTGAGCCCCTCCACTATTGCTTCTTCATGCCCTGCAGTCTGCCAGCTTAAATAATCTGTATCTAATGACACAGCCTTGGATCCTCTCTGTACCTTCAGCACAGGCTGGGAGGGGTCCTGGTGGGCACCAAGCTGCTCATGAGCCAGCAATGTGTCCTAAGTTCCAAGAAGGAATCTGGTCTCCTGGGCTGTCTTTACAAAAAGAAGTGCCAGCAGGTGGAGGGAGGTGATCCTTGCACTCTCCTGGGGATGGGTGAGGGGAGCATTGTGTCCAGTTCTGGGCTCCTCAGTGCCAGCCAGCCAGGGACACACGGCAGCAAGTCCCTCAGAGGAGCAGTCAGTTGGTGAAGGGAGGGGAGTGTGTCCCAGGAGGGAAGGCTGAGAGAGCTGGGACTGCTCCCTCTGGAAAAGAGAAAGCTCAGGTGGGATCCCAAGCTCTCTGAACACCTGATGGGAGGGTCCAGAGCTGTTTGCAGTGGTGGGCAGTGAGAGGCCAAGAGGCAATGGGCATGAAGTGACCTCTGGGAGGTCCCCTCTGGGCATCAGGAAAGCCCTTTTCCCTGTCAGGCTCTCAGGCAGGCTGTGGCAGAGATGTTGCCAAGCTGTCTGAGCACAGCCCTGGAGGGCTCCAGGTTCCCCTGCTGAGCAGAGGCCTGGGCTCACAGCCCCTTCCTCAGGCTGTGATTCTGTGCAGGGGGGTAAGCAGCAGCCCCCAGCACAGCGAGATGGGGCCTAGGACTTTGGGCAGGCTGCAGGGAGCTCAGGCTGCCCTTGGCTGGAGGGGAGCACCTGGTCCTGGAGCTAAAGGTAAAATGAAGCAGCATTCCCTCACACTCGGTATCCCGGATGCTGGTGGAAGTGAGAGAAAACCTGTCAGTGCTACCTGGTCTCCCCTAAGGAAGCAGCTGGGAAAGCCATGTTGAAAGGAGCAAGGCCCACACTCTGCTCTGAGGAGCAGTGGTCGTGTTGTGCACTCTTTGGAGAGGGGAGGTTATTCCAGGTGGGCTCCAATGGTCCCTTTCCAGCATCCATGAGTCTGTGATTCAGCCGCAGTATGACTTGGCAGAGCCCCGTTGGAGGCTGAGAATCCAGCCCTGACATTCTGAATGTTCCATGGCACAGGAGTTTTCCTGTGTGCTTGTTACCCTGAACAGCATCTTCTGTGCTTGTGTCCGAATCCTCCAGCACAGCATTTGGCACTTGTGTCTCATTTTTTTCTCTGCTTTTCTTTTTCCTCTGCCCAAGAACTGAACTGTGTGCTGTGTTACATAGGTTGCAAGATAAGGTAGGAGACACACAAGTGGTTCTTTAAGTGGTTTCTGTAAAAGATTAAAATAACAAAGAAACCAAAGAGCTGTGTATGACAACTTCATTTCAACACTTTGTCTTTCCAGATGAGAAAGAGAGCTTTGAGCCTTCCCAGTTCCAGGACTGAATATTCAAGGTGTAACGGAGGCCAGCTTGGAGGCAGGAGGAAAGTTTCCAGCTGCTTCTGGTGCAAAGCTGACTCGGGGCTGTGCAGAAAGGTTTTGTGACCTGGCGGTGGCTGGTGAAGTGCTGGGTAAGTCCCTGTGCTGGGGCTGCTCTCAGCCTTTGCTCACTTGACTCCACAGAAGCTCCGTTTTGTGTCAGTGTAAAAGCTTTGCTAAAGAGCCTGTTGAGTGTGTAGAACAGGGTTTAAGTTCTCTGTGCTCAGCTCTCTGAGCATCTCAGCGACCACAAGCGGTCAGATTACTGTCAATTTATTCTGTGTGCCCAACCGCGCTTTGGCTCGGGTCAGTTGGCATTCTTCAAGAGTGCAGGCTGCAGGAACTTGGCTTAAAGGAAAATACATGGGATTTTTTACCCACGTGGGTAAAAGTGGGTCTTGCCTCTGTAGCCGAGGTCCCCTGTGCTGGTGTGAGGTGGGTGAATGCTCGTTTCAGGTCTGTGGTCAGGCTGTGTAGTCTGTGGTAGCAAGGCCAAGGGGTTTTCTCCAAGGATTCCGCCACCATCGTGTGCTTTGAGCACCCTGCCCTGTTCTGTTGGAAAGTGCTGGTGTTGAGAGGAGGATCTGACATGCCTAGTCCTGGACCTGCTATTCCAAAGGGTTTGTTGTTGGCAGGAGTGAGGTCATGGGCTCTGGCAGGTATCAGGGAGGGAGAAAGGAGGGGGTGGTTGAGTCAGTAGGGAACACAGGGCCCTGAGGAATTGAAATGTGCTGGTGAAAGAGCTTGTAATCTCATGTGCACACTGTATGTAGAGAGCAAAGAGCAGAAGAGCAGGTGCTGATGGAGCAGGTAACAAGCAGATGGAGCCAAATGAGGTTGAAAAGCAGTATAAAAGGAAAGAAGCACTACTTGTAGATGTAGACATTCCATTTCCTGCCTCAGTTGTGTCTCTTGAGAAGGGGTCCAGATGGCAGGGAAGCCGCTAAAATGCAGGTTGGGAAGAGGGCCCTTTCTGTCGTCTGGCCAGCCTGGAAAAGGTTTGTCAGGGATTTCAGCATTTCTTCTGCAAGACTCTGAAAAGGGGCTTAAAGGAGAACTTTGGCCATTGCAGATTTGTGGCAGCATAACAGAAATGGAACTGGAGTGGCCGAAATGTCAGAGAGGAGGAGAGGAACTGCCTGGGGGTGGCCACAGTCAGGATTCTGGCAGCTCTGCAGTGGGGTGGCTGGTTGGGAGGATGTATTGGGTGTGTGTTCAGGTGGTCTCTGCACTGAGACTGTAGCTTGGTCAGGGGAGCTGCTGACAGGGCTGCGGGAAAGCAAGGCTTGAGCTGGTTTGACTCCCTCCTGTGGGACTGCTCTGCTCAAAGCTGTGTGGTGGGAAGGGGTTGGGTAGGGTGAGTCACTGTGCTGTTCTTTGGCAAGAGGCTCTTCTGGTGGTGTTCAAAGAGCTGGGAGCAGGAGTGAGGAACCTTGCCTGCCCCTGGAGCATTGCTGCTTAAAACTGTCAGTGTCCAACTTGTTAGAGTCTGTGGGTTTACATTCCCCAGTCTTAGCCAGTGCCCACTGTGCCAGGAAGTGTTCCTCCTAGGAGTGGGGCTGAGGGGAAGGGACAAATGCTTTGCTGCACTCATGGAGGTGCAGGGGTCCTTGGCTTGACTTGGCTGCCCCTCTGGAACAAGGATGTGATGAGGTGATCCCTGCTGGGTGATGAGGTATTGTGGCACTGGAGGTGGGGAGGTGAATTCCCCCTTGTCAGGGAAGCAGCCCGGCTACCAGAGAAATGCCTGTGCTAAACCCCAGAGGAGTGAGGAAGCAGCATCTTCTGAGGAGCAGCTCAGAAGCTGAAGTGCCTTTGAGGATGGACAGTTCAAGCTCATTTATGGGGCACTTGAATTATGAACCTGCAACTTTATGTGCTTCATCTCCTGTCTTGACTTCCTTTGCCCTTTAGAAGACACTAAAAATGAGACCCTTGCTGGGATTGAGCAGCTCCAGTGACTTCCCTGGAGGGAGGAGGAGCTCCCATGGCTGTGTTAGCTTCTCCACCTGTAAGCAAGGTGTGTTGCCAGTGCCATTATCAGTAGGGGGTCAGCTACTAATTTTATAGATAGGGTACAGCTGGAGATGTGGGGGATGTGCAGTGATGAAGCCATTGAGGTGGTGGTGATAGGGAGCTGTGTGTTCTGGGTATTGGAATTCTTACTGTAGAGACCACTCAGCAAGAGGACAGAGTTGCAGGAGATCTGTGCAGGGTTCAGAGCATCCCCTGTCCTGACATCTTAATGAATGGAGGAAACAACCAAGTCCATCAGTATCTTTTTCTAGAGGAAGCTTTCTGCCAGCAGTTGGGTTCAGCTTCAGTAACCAAAACGTGTTAACAACAACAAAATGGGCGTTTACAAACTGCCTTAATCCTACAAACATTTTACTTGCAGCAAACAACAGACTACCTTAATCCTTCAAACATTTTACTTGCAACAAACAACCAACTACCTTAATCCTACAAATATTTAACTTGTAACAAACAACAGACTTGCAACCAAGAAGCATTCAGCATCTTCTGCTCTTCTTTGGGGGACTGACAGCTGTATCAGCCCCCTCAGCTCCAGGAGGCAGTGCCCTTTTTTCCCTTTGCAGGGGGCAGAAGAAAGGATGTTTGAGGGCTTCTTCCAAAGTGATGCGCTTGGCTGGGTCATACTGCAGCATCTTTTCTATCAGGTCGAACAGGTGGCAGTGCTCATCGCTGCTGCAGGTCATGAACGCCTGTGTGAAGAAAACAGCAGAAGGTGTGTTTGGAACTGTGGCCTTGACTTCAAGCTCCTCTCCCCACAGATATTTTCCCTCTCTCCTCTTACCTTCAGTGGCTTACAGTGCCATGAGATGTAGCGCCCAACAAAGCTGTGTTGGTCCCATGCCAGCTGGCCACGATGGAAATAGTTGCCTCTCCTGAAACAAACAGAGCCCAGTTGGTGATTCAAAGATGCTGTTTTGTCCCTGCACTAGAAGGAGTTCAGCAGCACATTTGTCCACAACCTGGGGACTGCTCTGGAAAGATTCCACAGGAGTGGACAGCTGTTCATTAGAGCAGAAGGGTGAATCTGACTTTATTAAGCTTGTTTTTAAAATTTGCCATTAAACCAAATCAGGAAGGATTGATCTCTATCAGTCGAGGTACAGAAATATGTAATTACCTGGTTTTCTTGATCATGTGCTTTGGCAGAGGCCCCAGGATTTGCTCCATCCTTGCCAGGTGTTCTATGTCTTCATGGGCCTGGAGGGAGATCTAGGTAGACATTTTTGTCCATTGTTAGAGGAAGTTACCAAGAACCACACCATGACCTTACTTTATGTTTACCTGTACCCTGCAAACAATAATCCATTTCTCACTAAGGAAGAAAGGGGCTGTAGTTGTTTGTTTCTTGGGAGCAGATACAACCTCCTGGAGGCTTTTCCTTTGACCCAGCCTTATTTTTGTGGTGTGGATTGGTTGAAGTTCATAAATGTCAAGTTTCAGCAGAACTCTCTGGGTGAGAGTATTTGGGTAGCTGAGTAGTATTTCCTGATGCTGACAGGGTGAGGCTACTACATCTGTTACTTAGTGTGGCTTGTAAATCATGTGTGCTGCTGGGGTCACCCTTCACACCAAGCTGCTGGCCAAGTGTTTGCTGAGAGCAGCTTGTCCAAGTCTTCTGCTGAGACAATTCCTTTGTGCCTACATCTTCCTCTCTCTGCAGGGTGGCGTTGCAGACACGCCGCTGCCTTTGTTGCACAGAGCATTCCCATGTTCAGCAAGATGGGTGGCATTGTACATGCTGCATCTTTTGAGGTTCCTAGTTGCCTACCTCAAATACTTGGAATCCAAGGTAGTACTCAAGGAGAATGCATCCGATGCTCCAAACGTCACACGGCTGTGACCATCCCAGGGCTGTGGAAAGATTCAGAAGCTTCATGTTTGTACCAGGCTGCAAAGAGTTCAACAGCTCAACCAAGATGTGCCACAGTTGCGTAGCAACTTCAACAGCACAGCAAAAGTTCTTAGGCCAAGGCTGCACCTAAGAGACTCCTACTGACCTAGGATGACTTCAGGAGCTCTGTAAGGTCTTGTAGTGACCGGATAGCAGCAAGGCTCATGGACAAGCACCGTGCTCCCAAAGTCTGCCACTTTGATGTCTGGGCGTTTCAGTCTGCGCACCACACACTTCTGCAATGAAGAAATGGGATGTGAGAGCCTGAAGAAAGACATAGGATGGCTGAGGGGGAGGTGGGGAAGAGGACAGCTACTCACTAGGCTGGAGTTGTACTCCTCTGTATAGTCGGAGGAGGCGAGTAAGATGTTTTCTGGCTTCAGATCTGTGTGCGTCAACTTGTTCACATGCAAAACTGCAAGATAAGAAGGCTCCTTAGCAAATCCCACTGAGAAACTTGAACAAATGAAGCACAACAGAACCCTACTTACAGCTGACAGCTTTGCAGATCTGATAGGCCATGCGCCTGATGTGTTCCAGCCTGAAGGGCAGAGAGCAATTCTCTTTGAGGAAGGTGTAAGTGCTGGGCCCTAGCAGCTCAAAAACGATGCAGACATGGCCCTGGTACTCGAACCAGTCTAACATCTGGACACAGTGCCTGCAAAAGCAGAAGAAGACAGGAATTGCTACAGGCAGTTGTGTAATGCTTGGCTCCATGAGTCACCTGTTCCAGAAGGTGCCCTCTGGGAAGTGTTGAAGCCAAAGCCCAGCCAGGTTGGCTTTGTCTACTCACTGTGTGCTGCTGGGGTCCAGTGCCTTTAAAGAGTCCAGCACTTGCACCTCTGCGTAAGCTGCCCCGGAGTGCGCAACAGTGTCTTTGACTATTTTCACAGCCACGTTCCTGCCATTGCTGGAAAGACAGGGCAAACAAGGAGTTTTACCTCAGAATCTTCAGGAATGCTCCCCATCTACGTTGTTTATAACGATGGGAACCTCATCAGAAAAGGTTTGCTGAGGGTGTGGAAGGTGCAGCTTCAGGCACTAAACTGACATCAGTTTGTGTGTGGGAACTGCTGCAGCCTTCAAGGAACAGAACAGCAGATGAGGAGGTAAAGATAAAGCCTGAGGCAGTCAGAAAGCACTTCCTGAGCCACACCAGGAGGGTATCAGTCAAGGAAATGTCTCGAATGAAAAGACTTACTCTTGGTGATCGGTGCATTGCACTACTTGTCCAAAAGTGCCTTCACCCAAGAAACCAACAACCTCATCTGGAAAGAAAAGAGCCCTCAGTCACGCAAGTTGTGAAGTTCCTGAACTATTGAACAAACAAGCCATAAGACACAAATGGAACAAAAAACAGAACAACTGGATTCTTCTCAACTGTGCCTCTTGAAATGGAAAATACCCATTTGGAAGGATGTCACTGGACAGCTCTCATCAAGGCACATTTACAGATATGAGTGGGTACCATTTACTTTTTTTTTTCTTTAGGGAGGGAGCAAAGGAGAGATAAAAGAAGGTCCAGAGAAGGAATAACGCCTCATCCCCAAAGGAAAAAAGACAGGAAGAAAAGACTTGCAAAAAGTCCCCTCAGCTTTTAGGCCAGAAGAACTTTTTTGAAAAGCTAATAATATTGTTTACTTACATCTTGCACTTAGGACGTCCCCGGTCTGACAGATGGGGAGAGCCTCGTCCTCATCCTCCATGATGTTGGATCTGCTGCTTGGAGGCCTCATCAGGATAGTCTGGGCAATCAATAAACCCGGGTGAATTGAGGTCAGAGGAGGAAAGTGAGTGGGCAGGAAAATCCTCAGGCACGGAGATAAGAGGCCAGGCCACAGAGGGTGGGAAGCAGCAATTTCATATTCGGTCCCCGCGAATTCCCAGGACACAGAGTTTATGGTACAGGAGGAAAACATGGCACTGAGCAGATTTTTCACATGAGATCCTCCAAGTGGCAAGGCAACACCAAATTACAGCTTCTTTTCTAGTGGGGGGTGTCCGTGCCTGTGGCAGGGGGGTTGAAACTAAGTGATCCTAAAGGTCCCTTCCAACCCTGAAAATTCCATGATTCTTTGAAAAGATTGGTTCACTGAGTTTTACTTTAGGATTTCAGTGCCCATCTTTCTTTTTTTTATAAGCAAAAGGATTTAATAATTATGAGTATGTATGTATATAACACCGAAATATCCTTTTTGCTAAACTTAAATTACATTTTAGGGTCCAAGCTGCATCTTGTTGTCCCGAGCACTGGGGAATAGGGGGGAGAGTGAATGAAGATCCCCATTGTAGTAAAGAGAGGCAGCAGGAAAAATCCTGTGTGCAGCCAGGAGAGAAGTGCTTTTTCTGAGAGCTGTGGGTGTGCTGTAACCCCTTGCTAAGGTAGCTGCCTGTCCATGGTCCCTCTCCCATCCCTTTCCCTCACCTGAACCTCCAGGCAGCCAGGGACAGCCCCATGGCCCTCATCCTGGCTCAGGCACTGCTCCTCCAGCTCCAGGAACTCTTGCAGTGAGTCTGTGTGGAAGAAGTCGGATACTGCAGGTCTGTGGGAGAGCTGGGACCCCACAGCAGAGTCCTCCTCCTGGCACTGCTCCTCCAGCTCCAGGAACTCCTGCAGTGAGTCTGTGTGGAAGAAGTCGGATACTGCAGGTCTGTGGGAGAGCTGGGACCCCACAGCAGAGTCCTCCTCCTGGCACTGCTCCTCCAGCTCCAGGAACTCCTGCAGTGAGTCCGTGTGGAAGAACTGGGATCCTCCAGGTCTGTGGAAGAGCTGGGACCCTGCAGCAGAGTCCTCCTCCTGGCACTGCTCCTCCAGCTCCAGGAACTCCTGCAGTGAGTCCGTGTGGAAGAACTGGGATCCTCCAGGTCTGTGGAAGAGCTGGGACCCTGCAGCAGAGTCCTCCTCCTGGCATGGCCCCACCACCTCCTTGGCACAGCCTGCGCTGCTGGCAAGGGAGCTGCCGGCACCCCCCGGGGACGCGCAGGACTGGCAGGGGATGGGAATGCCCAGTTCCATATCCAGCAGCTCCAGGCTGAGGCATGGAGAGAGCTTGACGTGCTCCATGCAGGCTGAGCCAGATGCCTCCAGGGTCTTCTGGTGCCCGTGGCTGAGGCTTTCCTTGGACATGGGCTTGCAGGGGTTGGGTTGGCCCGAGCGATGTTGGGTGAGCCTGGTGCTCGACTCCCACCGGGAAGGGTTGGAGACACACACTTCCAACACCTGGCTCACAGGAGCCCTCCTGCTTTTCCAGACTTTCCATGATGGCCGTCTGGCTGCCTTCTTGTTGGGCTCTGCTTGGCTCTGTGTTGAAACTGGTGCCGGCATCAACCTCTGGGGCACGTAGTCCTCCTCAAAGTCCTCATTCTCCTGCTGGCCCTTCCCCAGGCAACAGCAGTTCCAGCAGAAACAGCCTGGCCGGCTTAGGGCTTTGCCCATGCTGCCCTCCTTACTGCTCTTCTGGCTCCTGCTGGACTGGATGGTTGCTGGGATGGCCAGGTCCCTTCAAAGGTCCCTTCCAAACCACACCCTGTCATGATTCTAGGATTATGATGTAACCATCCCAACAACCGTTCCCCAGCTGCTGTTGGAAGGTGTTCCAGAAGATGCTGGTGGGGAAGAATGGAATCATAGAATGTCAGGTTGGAAGGGACCTCAAGGATCCTCTGGTCCAAGCCCTCTAGGTAATACTGCAGTTTATATGAGATGTCTCAGCGCACTGTTGGGCTGAGACTTGAAACTGTCCCCAGTGAGAGAATCCACCACTTCCCCTGGGATACCTTTCAATGTTCCACTGTCCTCCCAGTGCAAAATTTTCCTCTTGTCCACTTGGAATCTTCCCAGGAGCAACTTGTGCCCATTACCCGTTGTCTTAATCCATGTGACTCCTTGAAAATGGGGAATCTTCACCAGAATGCTTTGACTTGCTGGGGGAGACCCAATCCATGCCGGGGCTGCCATGCCCCCTGCAGACCCCTGCCACTCCTTCTGCTGAACCCATCGCATGTGTGGCCACGGGTGGCGAGTAGGATGTGGCAACCCCCAGAGTCCCCACTTGGCAGCTGCAGGAGCACCCTTCCCATGGGGGAGCAGAGCCTGTGGGGGACCAGGGGAAGCAGGGGGACTGAGGGGAGTGGAGCCTGTGGGGGACCTGGGAAGCAGGGGGGCCTGCAGCCCATCACCCCGGGGTTGCTCGTCAGGGAACACTGGGGCAGAAGGGCACCTTGGCCAGAGGAGCTGCAGTGGGGGTGCCTGTTGACTTCCAGGAGCCAGGAGGAGTTATGGTAGCTGTGGTTGTCCATGGACACCCCTTGGTCCAGCAGTCCTGTGCGGCTGCTGCGTGGGGTTTGGGACAGGTTTCTGTTCTGGACAACACGGGGACTCCATGTGATCACAGCCAGCCTGGGTGTCACCATGTCACCACCCAGACCCTTTGGGGAAGCAAATGCCAGATGCGGTGGGTGATTTCCCACTGATGATGCCAAAGAGTGAGACATGTCTGTGTGGCAAGGATGTGGAAACACAGCTGCTCAGTTATGGTTCCCTTGCTACAGTGTCTTTCATTAAATGGAAAAAAAAAAAAAAGTCTGGGAGAGACCATTCTCCATGTTGACAAAATTGGAAATGAAGAAAAAAATAGTTTTGGGGTCTTGCTTTCATCCTTACCAGTATACAGTGCTTAAGTGGCAAGGCACAAGGTGGAGAAAAGGGGGAAACTGTTTAGAAGAGAGGAGGAAAACAAAATACGAGACATAGGGTAGGAAAAACTTTTTTTTTAAGCTGATGAAATTAGTGTTTTCAGGCTTTTAAAAATTATTGCTAGGTCGGGCAGCGACTGGAAGAGGGGCGTGGGGGGGCTGGAGCTGCACTTGGGTGGCGCCGGTGACTCCTGGGGGCGCTGGGGGGGGGGTTAAATGGGTCCAGCAGGGGCCAGGGGGTGATGGGGACGCTGCGGGGCGCTTTTATTTTGGGTTTATTCTTGTTTTCCCCTTCCTTTTTTTGTTTTTACCCATTTTTTCGGCGCTGGCGGTGCCCCCGGGTGGCGAGAAGCCGGCACTGCAGCGGCGAGGCAGCGGCGTCTCTGCGCATGCGCGGCGGCGGCTGAAGCCGGGCACCCGCCCTCGTTACGGAATCATGGCGGCGCCCTCTCACTCCATACGGAACGGCCGCGTCTGTCTCTTCCCGGCCCCGCCGCTGCTGGCGGGGCGGGCGGGCAGAGCGCGGAACGCCAGATCGGCGTCCGCTCCGCCCTGCCGTGTCGCCTCCGGGGCGAGGAAAAGGCGCAGGAGGGCTGGGGACGGCGGCGGGGCTGGGGACGGGCGAAGCAGGCACGGAGGGGGCACGTCTCTCTGGAGAAATGAAGGCGGTTAAGCCCGCGAGGAGCCAGTCTGTCCGCCGGGGCTCGTCTCGTTGGTGGCTGTCCTCCGGCGCATGCGCAGAAGGAAGTACTGGCAAGCGGGAGGCACGTCTTTAGGTACAGAGGGAGAGGTGGGACATTGGAGGTTTTTTGTACTATAGCAAAGTTGCAGCCTGATTGCTGGTGGTGCTGAGGGTAGGGTTCCTCGTGGGGGTTTGGGCCAGCACAAGTTTTCAGTTGTCACTTTTTTCCTTTTTTATCTAGGCCCATTTATGGTGAATCTTGGAGCCATCTTGCGAAATGTCGGGGGGGCGGCCGAGGGGTCAAATATTGGAGGTATGTGGTACAAAAACAAAAGTTGTAGCCAGACTGTTGGTGGGCCTGTGGGTAGGTTTCCACGTGAGGGTTAGGGCCAGCAAAAGTTTCCAGTGGTCATACTCTGGGTTTTTTTCCTAAGCTGATTTAGATGGAATTTTGGGGAGATATTTTGAAAGATCTGGTACGTGGCTGAGGGGTCGAACACTTGAGGTTTTTGGTAGTAAAGCAGAGTTGTAGCCGGACTGTTGGTGGTGCTGTGGGTAGGTTTCCATGTGAGGGTTAGGGCCAGGCCAAGTTTCCAGTGATTGCACTATGGATTTTTTTTTTTTCCTAAGCCCTTTTATCTGGAATTTTGGAGCCATAATTAGATCCAGTGGGAGTGCCATCGAGGAGTCAAATATTGGAGGGTTTTGGTACTAAAGCAAAGTTGTAGCTAGGCTTTTGGTGCTGCTCTGGGTAGGGTTCCACGTGAGGGTTAGGGCCAGCACAAGTTTTCAGTTGTCATTTTTTCCTTTTTTATCTGGGCCCATTTATATGGAATTTTTGAGCCATATTTTGAAACGTCAGGGGAGTGGCCAAGGGGTCAAATATCGGAGGCTTTTGGTACCAAAACAAAATCTGTAGCCAGACTGTTGGTGGGTCTGTGGGTAGGTTTCCACGTGAGGGAAACCACCTGCGCATATGTGGTAGGAGCAGGGGATGATGTTCTCTGAAGGGCTCCAGCTGGGACTGGGGTAGTTCAGGTGTGGCCAGTCAGGTTGATGAGGGGGCTTTCCCAAGGGACTGTGGGAAGGGCAGTGGGGCAGGGCCCAGGGTATATAAGGCTCCCCCTCTACTCTGAGTCTCAGTCTGTTGAGGGCCTGTGTTGTGATTGGACCTGTGTTGGGTGAGAGGAGAAGGGGTGGGTGCTTCTGGCTGGTCCGGTGGTTGTTTGGTCTGTCTTGGTATTTGTTTTGGTTCCCCGAGTGGTACCATCTGTAGTGTTCGACTCTGGAATGGGAAGGTAAGTGGAACACCCAGGGGTTCCGTGGAGGGGCTCAGTGTTCTGTAAGAGGTCAGTGTTTGCTGATGTGGGACTTGCTGGTGCTGCTGTCAGTTGGAATTTTTTTATGGCACCTGGTGAAGAGGAAGCCTGTGGCTATAGGAACATCCCAGCCCTGTGATGTGGCTTTCCTTGTTGTCCATGGCTTCAGCTGCCCATCCCTCTGCAAAATAAGTGGAACCATGTGTGGGGAAGGGATGGGCAGGGAGGGGGAAAGTTGTGAATGGCAGGGAGGGGTTTTGAAGTTAGTGTAGAGGAGAGGGCTGTCCAGGAGCAGCTCCCTTTAGGCAGGTGAGGGGACCAGCTTGGATTCCACCACGATGCAAGTGTGGGCAGGGCAGCTCCAGCCTTTGTGTGTGGTGGTCTGTAGTTTCTGATGTCTGTCTTTGTTGTCTCAGAGCTTTCTACGGCCTTGATGTCCTTGTTGTGCTCCCAGAGCAAGTCTTGTACCTTGGGCACCATCCCTAGGGTCTGAAAGGCCTTATCAATGCATTCCGTGATGCTTTGTCTTGCATAACCAATTCTCCCCGTGGAACAGTCTTGCGTATTGTAGCTTTGTCAAAGGTTGTCTTCTGACCTGCATCAACATCTCTACTTGTGGATTTTCTTAAACTGGGACTGGTTCCCTTTATTCTTAGGTACCGAATCTAGGCTTCTCATTTACCTGTCATCGAAGCTTAGAAAGTAGCTTCTTTCAAAAGGCGATGCCCTTCGACAGTTTTGGGGCCGCAATGGAGCCGCCATGCATCACTGTTGCATCCCTGCATGTCTTCCAGCCCAGCTGTTTTGGATCCTGGCCTCATTCATCTTTCTGTGAGATTCCTCTGGTTGAGTCTTCTGGTTTGTAGTGTTGTGTATTGGGTTGGCCTCAGCACTGAGAGTTTGGTTTGGAGCTGCCCTGCCCACATTGTAGGGTCGAGGGCCCTTGGAAGATTCTTAGTGGAATTGTCCATGTGTTGAGCAGCATTGCATAGAGCACAGGTTGGTGGGCTGCAGGAGCAGTTATTTCTCAGGTGTTGAATTGCTGTGGAAGGCCTTTGCACTTGCTGGTTGTTGTGTTTTCCGGGAGCCCTCCAAACCTCATCTTGGCACCCCCCAAGGCTGGCAGGCAGGCAGGCAGGCAGCTGGGCAAGGGGCCAAGGTAAAGGAGCAAGTGGGAGGTGGACATCATAGTGGGCTGCCTGTTGTTTGAGGCAGTATCTCGGCATGTGCTTTTCCTTTGACTTTTGCGGGTGGCACACAAAGCCATGCGTTGAGAAGCGGTCGGAGAAGGTGGGATGGCTGCGGGCTGGCTCATCCAGAGATTTTTACGTCGACTCGGTTAAGTGTTTCCCTTTGTTTTTACAGGCGCTGTGCGTGCCACCTTTGGAGGGGGAAGAGCTCTGGAGGTGAGACGGGATGGTAACGAGGAGGCTCGATCTCAGAAGCAGAGCAGTAATTTTGTGTCTCCTGGTATTTCAGGTGCCAGAAGTTATGGTGGCCATAAGGTGTGGAAGGAGAAGGTGGGCAGGGCAAGCTGGGGGTGATGAGGAGCCTGTGGAAGCGGTTGCTATTGAGCTGATGTCCTATTTCTGGTGGCACTGCAGATGACGAGGAGGAAGTTTGTGGTTCTGGCAAGATCCCCGTCAGCTGATGCAGGTTACTTTCCTGTCCAGTGCTTCAGAGGCCCAGCTGTTTGAAAGGTAAGTGAAAGGGAGGATGGTTGGGGAGGGTCTGTGTAGAGGGGTCAAGGTTAGGAATTGCAGGGTTAGGTTTCCAAGTTAGTGTAGGGGAGCAGGCTGTCCAGAAGTGGTGCCCTTTGGGTGGTTGCTGGGAGCCTGTCCCTCCCTGGCGTGATCCTAGCAAGTTCCAGGAATTGAATGAGCATTGGAGGTGAGGTGGTAGTGCAGGGCTTGTGGGCCTGGTGTCTTCTCTCAAGCACAGCAATAGTTTTGTGCCTTTTAGGTGCCCTGAATGACGATGCCTACAGCATCCAGATCTGGAAAGCGTGGGTGAGTGGGACCCTGCAGGGCTCTTCTGTGAAGCTGGGACATTTGGAAGAGAATGGGGCTGGCTGATGTTGGACTTCTTGCTGAATCTTCTGGTAGGTGTTTTGGTGTTGTGGTTCTGAATGGGTGTGGGTTTTTTGGTTTGCTGGTTTTGGTCTTGTGGTGTGATTGTTTTTATGATTTCTTTTTTATTTATTTAAATGCAGGTCGTGAAGGGGAACCTAGCAAGTTGAGGATTATCCTGAGCTGCTCCTGTTTTTTTTTTTTTTTTTTTTTTGGGCTAAGAGTGGCTTTGGAGTGCCAGTCCTCTGAAAGATAAGTTGAGGGCCCAGGGGTGGGTGGGGAGGGGCTGAGCAGTGGAGTCGAGGCTGGGAATGGCACGTGGTGTTTTGAAGTGAGTGTAGGGGAGAGGGCTGTCTGGGAGCGGCCCCCTTTGGGTGGGTGAAGGAACAGGTTACTTTCCAGTGTGATTCCAGCACGGGCAGGGCAGCTCCAGCCTCGGCGTGTGGGGTTGTGTGTTTTGTGTTTGTCCGTCTTTGTTGTCTTAGAGCTTCCTCAGGCCTTGATGGTCCTCTGTGTCGTCACAGAGCAAGTCCTGCATCTTGGGCATCATCCCTGGAAAGCCTTTCCTGCTCAGCACGGTGCTCATCAGCAGCGTGTTATTCCCCACGACGAGTCTAAATCGCGGATGGGTCTCTTGACTTGGAAGTTTCTTGATTGTCATCTTCTGCAATGTCATCCTCAATTGCGTTGTCACCTGATCTCTGTCCATCCAGTTTCCCTGAGGGGGACTCGTTCCCCGCATCCTTGCGTCCTCAGGTCTGGAAGGCGGCTTCTCGGGCTTCCGTCGCTTCATTCCCTCGCTCTGCAGACGCATCGCTGTATTTCTTATTGCCCAAAAATCTCTGGATTCCAGAGTCCCTCAAAGGGCAAGTGATATTGAACATCATCCCCACGGTGTGGAACACATTTAGTCATCCTAGTGCCACCTGGATCCTTCTTTTCTTGCATCTTGCAGATTTCTTGATGGGCATCTGTTGTACTCTTCTTTATGAACGAATGAGCATCTCTGGTCACAAGTTTTCCACGTTTGCAACCTTGTCTCTGCGTCGTTAGGTCTTGATGCTAGTCTTCTTGCACGTGCGGTATGTTATTTTGAAGAGTAATTATTGTTAACAAGCGGTGTTCTATTACACTTCATGTCACCGTTGGGCCTTCTTGCCTCACCCTTGCATCCCTGGTGATCTTCTTGTCCAACTTCTTAGAGCCCAGAGTAACTTCTTGTTGAGAGTTTTCTCTTAATGTTGAATCTTGTCTTTTGCAGTGGTGTGTCTTGGGTTGGTCTGTGTTTGTTTGGTCTGGAGCTGCTCTGCCCAGAGTGTAGAGTTGGGGATATTGAAGATCTCTAAGGGCCTCTGGTGATGTTTGTCGGCCTTGAGTTTTTAGGCCGCAATTTTACAGTGATCTTAGGTTGAGCAGCCATAGTCAGGCTGGGTGGGCAGTTGCTTTGGTGGTGTTTGCAGGTGATGGGACCCTCATGAGAGGGTTTTTCTGTGCTGTGCAGGAGATTGACCTTCTCAGTAGTTAACAGTTGTATGTGTGTGGGCTTCAAGTTTTGGGGCTGTGTTTATTAATGGCTTGAGGGTAGTAGTACTCCAGATGGGGTTCCTAACTAGGATGGAGATGTCTGGCATTGTCTGTCCATTGTTCAGCATTCCAGTGACTTGTGTAATAGTTTCTTTCAGATGCAAAGGACAAATAGGCGATTGTAAGAAGAAATGAGGGAGCAGAGAGCGGTCAGGTCAGTCAGTGTGTAGTGTTGGAGAGGTTGTGCTTCTGGTAGCTACCTGATTACAGTGTGTGTTTAACTCGTTTTGAAGGTAGAATCAGTAAGCAAAGTGGGACAGTGACTGAAGGTGATTGGGGTGAAGTGAGTGATGACTAGTGGGACTAAAGAGCAGTTATTTTTCAGGTGTGTGTTGTTGAAGTTAGAAGCACCAGTTGATGTTTCTAGGTTCTATTGTAGCCACCGTGTGACACTAAGAAAATTGCTGAGGCTGGATATGCAAATTGCCAAGGTCAAGGAGTAAGAGATGGGAGTTGTTGCAGGCAAGGGTGCTGTTTGAGGCAGCGTCTTGGTACGTTCCTTTTGGTTTTTGCCAATATTGTAAGCAGGCTCCCTGGGACAAAGCTGCTGACTCTAGCAAGTAGTCCAAGGTAAGGTGAGTGTCCAAGAGCAGAGAATAATGTGGCTACTCAGTGAAGCCGTTACTTTTTTGCATGAACTCTGTAGGCCACTTTTGGGTCTGGATGAGCATTTGAGGTGAGCTGGGGTAGTAGTGAGGATGAACATGGAGCTGGTGACTTCCTTCAAGTATAACAGTCCTTTTGTTTCTTAGTGTAGCTTGGGTTCCACCAGCAATGAGAGATGCATTGAACGGGTACAGAGCAGGTGAGGGGAAGCCCAGGGTGCTAATCACAGAATGACCTCAAGTTTCCAGTGGTCATACTCTGGGTTTTTCTTCCTAAGCTGATTTAGGTGGAATTTTGGGGAGATATTTGGAAAGATCTGGTACGTGGCTGAGGGGTTGAACACTTGAGGTTTTTGGTAGTAAAGCAGAGTTGTAGCCGGACTGTTGGTGGTGCTGTGGGTAGGTTTCCTTGTGGGGGTTAGGGCCAGCAAACCTTTTTACCAGTGGTCGCACGATGGCTGTTTCTTCGGAGCCCATTTGTAAGGAATTTTGGAGCCATATTTAGATAGAGAGGGGGTGCTGTCGAGAGGTGGAACATTGGAGGGTTTCTGTCCTGTAGCAAAGTTGCAGCCTGATTGCTGGTGGTGCTGTGGGTAGGGTTCCTCGTGGGGGTTTGGGCCAGCACGAGTTTTCAGGTGTCACTTTTTTCCTTTTTTATCTAGGCCCATTTATGGTGAATCTTGGAGCCATCTTGCGAAACGTCGGGGGGGCGGCCGAGGGGTCAGATATTGGAGGTATGTGGTACAAAACCAAAAGTGGTAGCCAGCCTGTTGGTGGTGCTGTGGGTAGGTTTCCACGTGAGGGTTAGGGCCAGCAAATGCTCTCAGTGGTCACGCTATGGATTTTGTTTTCCTAAGCCCTTTGATCTGGAATTTTGGAGTCCTATTTAGATAGTGGGTGTGCCCTCGAGGGGTCGAACATCAGAGCTTTTTGTTATTGCACTCAAGTTGTAGCCAGACTGTTGGTGGTGCGCTGGGTGGGGTCTTGGATCCAGGTCCCAATATTTACAATTGTTGAGCTGAAAACAGCTAGGAGAGTGGTATTACTTGGGTTTTATGTGTAGGTATTTTTCAGTTTGTCCTGGTTTGGGCCCGGATAAAGGTGATTTTCTGTCTTGTACTTTTGCTTTCAGCTAAGTGTCTTGTAAGTCGTTGCACTTGCTGAAATTGACAGCAAGTTTCTCAGTCCGTGTCTGCTTCTAGGACTGATAACACTGGCTGTTTATAGGTACTGCTCCAGAGTGGTGTGCAGAGCCAAGGCCACTGCTCAGCTCTGAGGAAAACTTTGACCCTGCAGAAGGAAGAAAGAGGTCCCACCTGCAGCCCCCCTTTGGGGAGGAACGGACAAGAGAGATGCCGGAACTGACCGCACAGAGTGTTCCATCCCATGCAGCTCCTACTCGGTATCAATTGGAGGCATCACGAGGGCCAAGTCATGATTTCCTGCTTCCAGCTTCCGGCTGCCTGCTGCCCTTCCTGCCTTTTCCTGCTTCCCTTCCTCCCCCCGGCATCCTGGAAGGATTCCGTCCGTTCCTCTGCCTGTGCTCCTGATCCGTGCCAGCCCATAGCTGTGTGTGTTCCTGCCTCCAGCTCCCGACTGCTCCCGACTCCAGGATTCCAGCGTGGACTTTGCCAGGGCTGCTCTGCAGCCTCGGTGGGGACGTGAGAGTTCTTGGGGGAGAAGGGGGGAGGCACGTGGTTTCCATTTTCCTGTCTAGTTGTATATATTTAGTCATTTTTTCCTGTTTATCATGACTGTGTCACTAAAGCTGTGCAGTTTAGTTTCCAACCCATGAGTCTCTCTCCCTTATTCTCTCTCCTTTCTTTCTCAAGGAGGAGAGAGAGATTCATAGAGAATGGCCGGGCCAGTGTTAAACCGGGAGACAGTTCTAGGGCCTATTTTCATTTTGAAGTCTCTCCAAGCTGTCTGTGAGCGTACATGAGATTTGCAGCTGTCTCATTTTGGCCTCCCGTGGATATAAGTAGCTACTCGTCAGTCTCTAATATTATGTAGAACTAGGTTTAGAGGTTAGGTTTTTTTTTTTTCTTTTTTCTTTGAAGGCTCTCTATGCGCTCTTTGTTACTGCTGGGGTCGCTTGGCAGAGAACTAAACGGATACTCCCGGGGTGCGGGGGGTGACGGGGACGCTGCGGGGCGCTTTTCTTTTGGAATAATTCTTGTTTTCCCCTTCCTTTTTTCCTCTTTTCCTTTTTTTCGGCGCTGGCGGCGCCCCCCGGTGGCGAGAAGCCGGCACTGCAGCAGCGAGGAGAAATTCTCTCTCTGGAGAAATGAAGGCGGTTAGGCCCGCGAGCAGCCCGTCCGTCCTCCGGGGCTCGTCCCGTTGGTGGCCGTCCTCCGGCGCATGCGCAGAAGCAAGTACTGGCAAGCGGGAGGCGCGTATTTAGGTGCAGAGGGAGAGGTGGAACATTGGAGGTTTTCTGTCCTGTAGCAAAGTTGCAGCCTGATTGCTGGTGGTGCTGTGGGTAGGGTTCCTCGTGGGGGTTTGGGCCAGCACGAGTTTTCAGTTGTCACTTTTTCCCTTTTTTATTTAGGCCCATTTATGGTGAATCTTGGAGCCATCTTGCGAAACGTCGGGGGGGCGGCCGAGGCGTCAAATATTGGAGGTATGTGGTACAAAACCAGAAGTGGTAGCCAGCCTGTTGGTGGTGCTGTGCTGTGCTGTGGGTTTCCACGTGAGGGCTAGGGCCAAGCAAAGTTTCCAGTGGTCACACTATGGATTTTTTTTTTTCCCTAAGCCCTTTTGTCTGGAATTTTGGAGTGGTATTGTGATCCAGTGGGAATTTTGCCGAGGGGTCAAATGTTGGGGGCTTTTGGTACCAAACCAAAGTTTTACCATGTTAATTCCTTGCTCTCTGGGCAGGGTCCCACGTGAGGGTTAGGGCCAGCACAAGTTTCCAGTGATCATAGTCTGTTTTTTTTTTTTCTAAGCTGATTTAGATGGAATTTTGGGGAGATATTTGGAAAGATCTGGTACATGGCTGAGGGGTCGAACACCTGAGGTTTTTGGTAGTAAAGCAGAGTTGTAGCTGGACTGTTGGTGGTGCTGTGGGTAGGTTTCCAGGTGAGGGAAACTCCTATGTGGTAGGAGCAGGGGATGATATTCTCCGAAGGGCTCCAGCTGGGACTGGGCTAGTTCAGGTGTGGCCAGTCAGGTTGATGAGGGGGCTTTCCCAAGGGACTGTGGGAAGGGCAGTGGGGCAGGGCCCAGGGTATATAAGGCTCCCCCTCTACTCTGAGTCTCAGTCTGTTGAGGGCCTGTGTTGTGATTGGACCTGTGTTGGGTGAGAGGAGAAGGGGTGGGTGCTTCTGGCTGGTCCGGTGGTTGTTTGGTCTGTCTTGGTATTTGTTTTGGTTCCCCGAGTGGTACCATCTGTAGTGTTCGACTCTGGAATGGGAAGGTAAGTGGAACACCCAGGGGTTCCGTGGAGGGGTTCAGTGTTCTGTAAGAGGTCAGTGTTTGCTGATGTGGGACTTGCTGGTGCTGCTGTCAGTTGGAATTTTTTTATGGCACCTGGTGAAGAGGAAGCCTGTGGCTATAGGAACATCCCAGCCCTGTGATGTGGCTTTCCTTGTTGTCCATGGCTTCAGCTGCCCATCCCTCTGCAAAATAAGTGGAACCATGTGTGGGGAAGGGATGGGCAGGGAGGGGGAAAGTTGTGAATGGCAGGGAGGGGTTTTGAAGTTAGTGTAGAGGAGAGGGCTGTCCAGGAGCAGCTCCCTTTAGGCAGGTGAGGGGACCAGCTTGGATTCCACCACGATGCAAGTGTGGGCAGGCAGC
>NW_022045450.1:0-28081 GCF_003957555.1 Calypte anna | reverse complement strand
TCTTAGGAAAACAAAATCCATAGCGTGACCACTGAGAGCATTTGCTGGCCCTAACCCTCACGTGGAAACCTACCCACAGCACCACCAACAGGCTGGCTACCACTTTTGTTTTTGTACCACATACCTCCAATATCTGACCCCTCGGCGGCCGCCCCCCCGACGTTTCGCAAGATGGCTCCAAGATTCACCATAAATGGGCCTAGATAAAAAAGGAAAAAAGTGACACCTGAAAACTCGTGCTGGCCCAAACCCCCACGAGGAACCCTACCCACAGCACCACCAGCAATCAGGCTGCAACTTTGCTATCGTACAGAAACCCTCCAATGTTCCACCTCTCGACAGCACCCCCTCTCTATCTAAATATGGCTCCAAAATTCCTTACAAATGGGCTCCGAAGAAACAGCCATCGTGCGACCACTGGTAAAAAGGTTTGCTGGCCCTAACCCCCACAAGGAAACCTACCCACAGCACCACCAACAGTCCGGCTACAACTCTGCTTTACTACCAAAAACCTCAAGTGTTCGACCCCTCAGCCACGTACCAGATCTTTCCAAATATCTCCCCAAAATTCCACCTAAATCAGCTTAGGAAGAAAAACCCAGAGTATGACCACTGGAAACTTGAGGTCATTCTGTGATTAGCACCCTGGGCTTCCCCTCACCTGCTCTGTACCCGTTCAATGCATCTCTCATTGCTGGTGGAACCCAAGCTACACTAAGAAACAAAAGGACTGTTATACTTGAAGGAAGTCACCAGCTCCATGTTCATCCTCACTACTACCCCAGCTCACCTCAAATGCTCATCCAGACCCAAAAGTGGCCTACAGAGTTCATGCAAAAAAGTAACGGCTTCACTGAGTAGCCACATTATTCTCTGCTCTTGGACACTGACCTTACCTTGGACTACTTGCTAGAGTCAGCAGCTTTGTCCCAGGGAGCCTGCTTACAATATTGGCAAAAACCAAAAGGAACGTACCAAGACGCTGCCTCAAACAGCACCCTTGCCTGCAACAACTCCCATCTCTTACTCCTTGACCTTGGCAATTTGCATATCCAGCCTCAGCAATTTTCTTAGTGTCACACGGTGGCTACAATAGAACCTAGAAACATCAACTGGTGCTTCTAACTTCAACAACACACACCTGAAAAATAACTGCTCTTTAGTCCCACTAGTCATCACTCACTTCACCCCAATCACCTTCAGTCACTGTCCCACTTTGCTTACTGATTCTACCTTCAAAACGAGTTAAACACACACTGTAATCAGGTAGCTACCAGAAGCACAACCTCTCCAACACTACACACTGACTGACCTGACCGCTCTCTGCTCCCTCATTTCTTCTTACAATCGCCTATTTGTCCTTTGCATCTGAAAGAAACTAGTACACAAGTCACTGGAATGCTGAACAATGGACAGACAATGCCAGACATCTCCATCCTAGTTAGGAACCCCATCTGGAGTACTACTACCCTCAAGCCATTAATAAACACAGCCCCAAAACTTGAAGCCCATACACATACAACTGTTAACTACTGAGAAGGTCAATCTCCTGCACAGCACAGAAAAACCCTCTCATGAGGGTCCCATCACCTGCAAACACCACCAAAGCAACTGCCCACCCAGCCTGACTATGGCTGCTCAACCTAAGATCACTGTAAAATTGCGGCCTAAAAACTCAAGGCCGACAAACATCACCAGAGGCCCTTAGAGATCTTCAATATCCCCAACTCTACACTCTGGGCAGAGCAGCTCCAGACCAAACAAACACAGACCAACCCAAGACACACCACTGCAAAAGACAAGATTCAACATTAAGAGAAAACTCTCAACAAGAAGTTACTCTGGGCTCTAAGAAGTTGGACAAGAAGATCACCAGGGATGCAAGGGTGAGGCAAGAAGGCCCAACGGTGACATGAAGTGTAATAGAACACCGCTTGTTAACAATAATTACTCTTCAAAATAACATACCGCACGTGCAAGAAGACTAGCATCAAGACCTAACGACGCAGAGACAAGGTTGCAAACGTGGAAAACTTGTGACCAGAGATGCTCATTCGTTCATAAAGAAGAGTACAACAGATGCCCATCAAGAAATCTGCAAGATGCAAGAAAAGAAGGATCCAGGTGGCACTAGGATGACTAAATGTGTTCCACACCGTGGGGATGATGTTCAATATCACTTGCCCTTTGAGGGACTCTGGAATCCAGAGATTTTTGGGCAATAAGAAATACAGCGATGCGTCTGCAGAGCGAGGGAATGAAGCGACGGAAGCCCGAGAAGCCGCCTTCCAGACCTGAGGACGCAAGGATGCGGGGAACGAGTCCCCCTCAGGGAAACTGGATGGACAGAGATCAGGTGACAACGCAATTGAGGATGACATTGCAGAAGATGACAATCAAGAAACTTCCAAGTCAAGAGACCCATCCGCGATTTAGACTCGTCGTGGGGAATAACACGCTGCTGATGAGCACCGTGCTGAGCAGGAAAGGCTTTCCAGGGATGATGCCCAAGATGCAGGACTTGCTCTGTGACGACACAGAGGACCATCAAGGCCTGAGGAAGCTCTAAGACAACAAAGACGGACAAACACAAAACACACAACCCCACACGCCGAGGCTGGAGCTGCCCTGCCCGTGCTGGAATCACACTGGAAAGTAACCTGTTCCTTCACCCACCCAAAGGGGGCCGCTCCCAGACAGCCCTCTCCCCTACACTCACTTCAAAACACCACGTGCCATTCCCAGCCTCGACTCCACTGCTCAGCCCCTCCCCACCCACCCCTGGGCCCTCAACTTATCTTTCAGAGGACTGGCACTCCAAAGCCACTCTTAGCCCGGAAAAAAAAAAAAAAAAAACAGGAGCAGCTCAGGATAATCCTCAACTTGCTAGGTTCCCCTTCACGACCTGCATTTAAATAAATAAAAAAGAAATCATAAAAACAATCACACCACAAGACCAAAACCAGCAAACCAAAAAACCCACACCCATTCAGAACCACAACACCAAAACACCTACCAGAAGATTCAGCAAGAAGTCCAACATCAGCCAGCCCCATTCTCTTCCAAATGTCCCAGCTTCACAGAAGAGCCCTGCAGGGTCCCACTCACCCACGCTTTCCAGATCTGGATGCTGTAGGCATCGTCATTCAGGGCACCTAAAAGGCACAAAACTATTGCTGTGCTTGAGAGAAGACACCAGGCCCACAAGCCCGGCACTACCACCTCACCTCCAATGCTCATTCAATTCCTGGAACTTGCTAGGATCACGCCAGGGAGGGACAGGCTCCCAGCAACCACCCAAAGGGCACCACTTCTGGACAGCCTGCTCCCCTACACTAACTTGGAAACCTAACCCTGCAATTCCTAACCTTGACCCCTCTACACAGACCCTCCCCAACCATCCTCCCTTTCACTTACCTTTCAAACAGCTGGGCCTCTGAAGCACTGGACAGGAAAGTAACCTGCATCAGCTGACGGGGATCTTGCCAGAACCACAAACTTCCTCCTCGTCATCTGCAGTGCCACCAGAAATAGGACATCAGCTCAATAGCAACCGCTTCCACAGGCTCCTCATCACCCCCAACTTGCCCTGCCCACCTTCTCCTTCCACACCTTATGGCCACCATAACTTCTGGCACCTGAAATACCAGGAGACACAAAATTACTGCTCTGCTTCTGAGATCGAGCCTCCTCGTTACCATCCCGTCTCACCTCCAGAGCTCTTCCCCCTCCAAAGGTGGCACGCACAGCGCCTGTAAAAACAAAGGGAAACACTTAACCGAGTCGACGTAAAAATCTCTGGATGAGCCAGCCCGCAGCCATCCCACCTTCTCCGACCGCTTCTCAACGCATGGCTTTGTGTGCCACCCGCAAAAGTCAAAGGAAAAGCACATGCCGAGATACTGCCTCAAACAACAGGCAGCCCACTATGATGTCCACCTCCCACTTGCTCCTTTACCTTGGCCCCTTGCCCAGCTGCCTGCCTGCCTGCCTGCCAGCCTTGTGGGGTGCCAAGATGAGGTTTGGAGGGCTCCCGGAAAACACAACAACCAGCAAGTGCAAAGGCCTTCCACAGCAATTCAACACCTGAGAAATAACTGCTCCTGCAGCCCACCAACCTGTGCTCTATGCAATGCTGCTCAACACATGGACAATTCCACTAAGAATCTTCCAAGGGCCCTTGACCCTACAATGTGGGCAGGGCAGCTCCAAACCAAACTCTCAGTGCTGAGGCCAACCCAATACACAACACTACAAACCAGAAGACTCAACCAGAGGAATCTCACAGAAAGATGAATGAGGCCAGGATCCAAAACAGCTGGGCTGGAAGACATGCAGGGATGCAACAGTGATGCATGGCGGCTCCATTGCGGCCCCAAAACTGTCGAAGGGCATCGCCTTTTGAAAGAAGCTACTTTCTAAGCTTCGATGACAGGTAAATGAGAAGCCTAGATTCGGTACCTAAGAATAAAGGGAACCAGTCCCAGTTTAAGAAAATCCACAAGTAGAGATGTTGATGCAGGTCAGAAGACAACCTTTGACAAAGCTACAATACGCAAGACTGTTCCACGTGGAGAATTTGTTATGCAAGACAAAGCATCACGGAATGCATTGATAAGGCCTTTCAGACCCTAGGGATGGTGCCCAAGGTACAAGACTTGCTCTGGGAGCACAACAAGGACATCAAGGCCGTAGAAAGCTCTGAGACAACAAAGACAGACATCAGAAACTACAGACCACCACACACAAAGGCTGGAGCTGCCCTGCCCACACTTGCATCGTGGTGGAATCCAAGCTGGTCCCCTCACCTGCCTAAAGGGAGCTGCTCCTGGACAGCCCTCTCCTCTACACTAACTTCAAAACCCCTCCCTGCCATTCACAACTTTCCCCCTCCCTGCCCATCCCTTCCCCACACATGGTTCCACTTATTTTGCAGAGGGATGGGCAGCTGAAGCCATGGACAGCAAGGAAAGCCACATCACAGGGCTGGGATGTTCCTATAGCCACAGGCTTCCTCTTCACCAGGTGCCATAAAAAAATTCCAACTGACAGCAGCACCAGCAAGTCCCACATCAGCAAACACTGACCTCTTACAGAACACTGAGCCCCTCCACGGAACCCCTGGGTGTTCCACCAGCGTCGAACACTACAGATGGTACCACTCGGGGAACCAAAAAAAATACCAAGACAGACCAAACAACCACCGGACCAGCCAGAAGCACCCACCCCTTCTCCTCTCACCCAACACAGGTCCAATCACAACACAGGCCCTCAACAGACTGAGACTCAGAGTAGAGGGGGAGCCTTATATACCCTGGGCCCTGCCCCACTGCCCTTCCCACAGTCCCTTGGGAAAGCCCCCTCATCAACCTGACTGGCCACACCTGAACTAGCCCAGTCCCAGCTGGAGCCCTTCGGAGAATATCATCCCCTGCTCCTACCACATAGGAGTTTCCCTCACCTGGAAACCTACCCACAGTCCCACCAACAGGCTGGCTACAGATTTTGTTTTGGTACCAAAAGCCTCTGATATTTGACCCCTCGGCCACTCCCCTGACCTTTCAAAATATGGCTCCAAAATTCCAGATAAATGGGCCCAGATAAAAAAGGAAAAAAGTGACAACTGAAAACTTGTGCTGGCCCTAACCCTCACGTGGAACCCTACCCAGAGCAGCACCAAAAGCCTAGCTACAACTTTGCTTCAGTACCAAAACCCTCCAATATTTGACTCCTCGATGGGACTCCCACTGGATCTAATTATGGCTCCAAAATTCCAGATAAAAGGGCTTAGGAAAACAAAATCCATAGTGCGACCACTGGAAACTTGGCCTGGCCCAAACCCCCACGAGGAACCCTACCCACAGCACCACCAGCAATCAGGCTGCAACTTTGCTATCGTACAGAAACCCTCCAATGTTCCACCTCTCGACAGCACCCCCTCTCTATCTAAATATGGCTCCAAAATTCCTTACAAATGGGCTCCGAAGAAACAGCCATCGTGCGACCACTGGTAAAAAGGTTTGCTGGCCCTAACCCCCACAAGGAAACCTACCCACAGCACCACCAACAGTCCGGCTACAACTCTGCTTTACTACCAAAAACCTCAAGTGTTCGACCCCTCAGCCACGTACCAGATCTTTCAAAATATCTCCCCAAAATTCCATCTAAATCAGCTTAGGAAGAAAAAAAACCCAGAGTATGACCACTGGAAACTTGAGGTCATTCTGTGATTAGCACCCTGGGCTTCCCCTCACCTGCTCTGTACCCATTCAATGCATCTCTCATTGTTGGTGGAACCCAAGCTACACTAAGAAACAAAAGGACTGTTATACTTGAAGGAAGTCACCAGCTCCATGTTCATCCTCACTACTACCCCAGCTCACCTCAAATGCTCATCCAGACCCAAAAGTGGCCTACAAAGTTCATGCAAAAAAGTAACAGCTTCACTGAGTAGCCACATTATTCTCTGCTCTTGGACACTGACCTTACCTTGGACTACTTGCTATAGTCAGCAGCTTTGTCCCAGGGAGCCTGCTTACAATATTGGCAAAAACCAAAAGGAACGTACCAAGACGCTGCCTCAAACAGCACCCTTGCCTGCAACAACTCCCATCTCTTACTCCTTGACCTTGGCAATTTGCATATCCAGCCTCTGCAATTTTCTTATTGTCACACAGTGGCTACAATAGAACCTATAAACATCAACTGATGGTTCTAACTTCAACAACACACTCTTCCAAGCGACCCCAGCAGTACCAAAGAGCGCATAGAGAGCCTTCAAAGAAAAAAGAAAAAAAAAACTAACCTCTAAACCTAGTTCTACATAATATTAGAGACTGACGAGTAGCTACTTATATCCACGGGAGGCCAAAATGAGACAGCTGCAAATCTCATGTACGCTCACAGACAGCTTGGAGAGACTTCAAAATGAAAATAGGCCCTAGAACTGTCTCCCGGTTTAACACTGGCCCGGCCATTCTCTATGAATCTCTCTCTCCTCCTTGAGAAAGAAAGGAGAGAGAATAAGGGAGAGAGACTCATGGGCTGGAAACTAAACTGCACAACTTTAATGACACAGTAATGATAAACAGGAAAAAATGACTAAATATATACAACTAGACAGGAAAATGGAAACCACGTGCCTCCCCCCTTTTCCCCCAAGAACTCTCACGTCCCCACCGAGGCTGCAGGGCAGCCCTGGGAAAGTCCACGCTGGAATCCTGGAGTCGGGAGCTGGAGGCAGGAACACACACAGCTATGGGCTGGCACGGATCAGGAGCACAGGCAGAGGAACGGACGGAATCCTTCCAGGATGCCGGGGGGAGGAAGGGAAGCAGGAAAAGGCAGGAAGGGCAGCAGGCAGCCGGAAGCTGGAAGCAGGAAAGCATGGCTTGGCCCTCGTGATGCCTCCAATTGATACCGAGTAGGAGCTGTATGGGATGGAACACTCTGTGCGGTCAGTTCCGGCATCTCTCTTGTCCGTTCCTCCCCGAAGGGGGGCTGCAGGTGGGACCTCTTTCTTCCTTCTGCAGGGTCAAAGCTTTCCTCAGAGCTGAGCAGTGGCCTTGGCTCTGCACACCACTCTGGAGCAGTACCTATAAACAGCCAGTGTTATCAGTCCTAGAAGCAGACACGGACTGAGAAACTTGCTGTCAATTTCAGCAAGTGCAACTACTTACAAGAGACTTAGCTGAAAGCAAAAGTACAAGACAGAAAATCACCTTTATCCGGGCCCAAACCAGGACAAACTGAAAAATACCTACACATAAAACCCAAGTAATACCACTCTCCTAGCTGTTTTCAGCTCAAAAATTGTAAATATTGGGACCTGGATCCAAGACCCCACCCAGCGCACCACCAACAGTCTGGCTACAACTTTAGTGCAATAACAAAAAGCTCTGATGTTCGACCCCTCGAGGGCACACCCACTATCTAAATATGACTCCAAAATCCCAGATCAAAGGGCTTAGGAAAACAAAATCCATAGCGTCACCACTGAGAGCATTTGCTGGCCCTAACCCTCACGTGGAAACCTACCCACAGCACCACCAACAGGCTGGCTACCACTTTTGTTTTTGTACCACATACCTCCAATATCTGACCCCTCGGCCGCCCCCCCGACGTTTCGCAAGATGGCTCCAAGATTCACCATAAATGGGCCTAGATAAAGGCTCGTGCCTTTATCGTGCAGGGAAGGATGATAGTGCAGGGAAGGGTAGTGCAGGAAAGGGTAGTGCAGGGAAGGACGATAGTGCAGGGCAGGATAGTGCAGGAAAGTGCAAGGAAGTGCAGGGAAGGGTAGTGCAGGGAAGGGTAGTGCAGGGAAGGGTAGTGCAGGGAAGGGTAGTGCAGGGAAGGGTAGTGCAGGGAAGGGTAGTGCAGGGAAGGGTAGTGCAGGGAAGGGTAGTGCAGGGAAGGATGATAGTGCAGGGAAGGATCATAGTGCAGGGAAGGGTGATAGTGCAGGGAAGGGTGATAGTGCAGGGAAGGGTGATAGTGCAGGGAAGGGTGATAGTGCAGGGAAGGGTGATAGTGCAGGGAAGGGTGATAGTGCAGGGGAGGGATGATAGTGCAGGGAAGGATGATAGTGCAGGGAAGGATGATAGTGCAGGGAAGGATGATAGTGCAGGGAAGGATGATAGTGCAGGGAAGGATGATAGTGCAGGGAAGGATGATAGTGCAGGGAAGGATGATAGTGCAGGAAAGGATGATAGTGCAGGGAAGGATGATAGTGCAGGGAAGGATGATAGTGCAGGGAAGGATGATAGTGCAGGGAGGATGATAGTGCAGGGAAGGATGATAGTGCAGGGAAGGATGATAGTGCAGGGAAGGATGATAGTGCAGGGAAGGATGATAGTGCAGGGAAGGATGATAGTGCAGGGAAGGATTGTGCAGGGAAGGATGATAGTGCAGGGAAGGATGATAGTGCAGGAAGGATGATAGTGCAGGGAAGGGATAGTGCAGTGAAGGATGATAGTGCAGGGAAGGATGATAGTGCAGGGAAGGATGATAGTGCAGGGAAGGATGATAGTGCAGGGAAGGGTAGTGCAGGGAAGGGTAGTGCAGGGAAGGATTGTGCAAAGAAGGATGATAGTGCAGGGAAGTGCAGGAAAATGCAGAAAAGGATAGTGCAGGGAAGGATGATAGTGCAAGGAATAATCTGGCTACAACTTTGTTTTTGTACCACTTACCTCCAATATCTGACCCCTCGGCCTCTCCCCTGATGTTTCACAATGGGGCTCCAAAATTCTCCATAAATGGCCCTAGATAAAAAAGGAAAAAAGTGACAACTGAAAACTTGTGCTGGCCCAAACCCTCGCGTGGAACCCTGCCCACAGAGCAAGGAATTAACTTGGTAAAACTTTGTTTAAGTACCAAAAGCCTCCAATATCTGACCCCTCGGCAAAATCCGCTCCCCTTCCCCAGCCCGGTACGGCTGCCGCCCCCCTCCCACCCTTTTCCCCCACCCAAAAGCCCCGCGCGACAAGTTCCTCGCCCCGGTGGGACCGGCGAGCAGGAGCCGGAGACAGGATGGGGCTGCTAGCCCGCCCGGCAGCCGCCCCCCCCCACCCTGCCCCACCCCACGTCCCCCTCCACCCCGTGGCTCTCCCCCGGCCCCAGCTCTCCCCCCCCCCTCCTCCCCAAACAGCCTCGGAACTTCCTGCCGGCCCCGGGGCACCGCTCGGGACCGGCGCGGAAAGGCACCGCCCCGCCCTTACTCACCCCCGTCTCTCCGCGCCGCTTCCGCCCCTCTCCTCGCCCCGGAGGCGGGCGGCGCCCCCCTGCCCGTCTGGCGTTCCGCGTTCTGCCCACCGGCTCCGGTAACGGCGGCGGAGGCGGCGGGAGAAGCGGACGCGGCGGCTCCGCGCCGGGGCGCCGCCGTGGCTTCCGCAATGGCGCCGTCCCCGCCTTTTAGTTCTCCGTGAGTGCTGCCGCCCGGTGGCTGAAAAGCGGTACTGCAGCTCGCACTGCGGCGCTGAGTCGGTGCATGCGCACCGGGCAAGTACTGGCAAGCCCGGCTCTCGCACATGCGCAGTAGCGCCCAGAGAAGCCCAAACTTGCCGGGATGCTCGTCAATGTGCGCATGCGCCTCCGGCTTGCCAGTACTTGCTTCTGCTCATGCGCGGGAGGACCGCCACCAACGAGACGAGCCCCGGCGGACGGACCGGCTCCTCGCGGGCTTAACCGCCTTCATTTCGCCATCGAGACGTGCCCGCTCCCTGCCCGCTTCGCCCGTCCCCGTCCCCGCCTTTTCCGCCGCCGTCCCCGGCCCTCCCGCGCCTTTTCCTCGCCCCGGAGGCGACGCGGCGCGGCGCGGCGGAGCGGCCGCCGATCCGGCGTTCCGCGCTCTGCCCGCCCGCCCCGCCAGCAGCGGCGGGGCCGGGAAGAGACGGACGCGGCCGTTCCGTACGGAGCGAGAGGGCGCCGCCATGATTCCGTAACGAGGGCGGGTGCCCGGCTTCAGCCGCCGCCGCGCATGCGCAGAGACGCCGGCGCCTCGCCGCTGCAGTGCCGGCTTCTCGCCACCGGGGGGCGCCGCCAGCGCCGAAAAAATGGGTAAAAACAAAAAAAGGAAGGGGAAAACGAGAATAATCCCAAAATAAAAGCGCCCCGCAGCGTCCCCGTCACCCCCTGGCCCCCGCAGGACCCATTTAACCCCCTCCCAGCGCACCCAGCAGTCACCGGCGCCACCCAAGTGCAGCTCCAGCCCCCCCACGCCCCTCTTCCAGTCGCTGCCCGAGTCAGGCGTCTCCCCTTAAAACTGAACGTCTGCAAAAAATAAAGCAAGCACCTCCGGAACCGGGTTCACGGCTCGTCTTTATTGGAGTCCAGCAGCTGACAGGTACCCACCCTACTACACAGATGACCTTCACCTTTCCCTCCCCTCAGTGCCAGGATCTTGCCCCGGCTCCAATACCACCCACCTCAAACCCCACACCCTGCCCCCGTTCCCCGAAAAAAAACCCCACCCCTCAGGCTAAAGACCCCAGCATCACTGCGAGAAGACTCAGATACAGTCCTAAAAGTCAGTCCCTGTCGCAAGAGGGAGCTGACACACGACCAATGTGATCAGTCAGAATCCGATTTTATTTAGAGCATCAAGCGTATTTATACCTTTTACACTAAACTATGAGATTACATCATTGATAAATGGTTACAAAAGCTTAGTTCACTACTGGTTACATGTTAAACATTCTCTACCTCTTGCAGTTTTCTTGTTCTATTCTCAGAACATCTTGCTTCAGTGATCACAATGCTCTTCTCTGTTTTTTCTTCATTCCGGGGCTTTCCAGATAGCTCAAGGTGGATACATTCTGTCAAGGTCAGTGCAGACGCGAGTCCTTGCAACTTTGGCTAAGCTTACTTAGCATTAGTGAAACCCAGGCCTTGTAGTGGCAAAGCGCAATCTCCCACAAGTCCCCTCCGTGGCCAACACACAGCCGCCCGCCCGCCCCCCAAATCTAGCCTCCTCCCCAGTTTCTTCTCCCCTTCTCACAATTCTTCACCTGTCTGGGCTCATACCTTTTCACCAAGGTACCAGAACCAGGCATGTGGGAAAGAGAGACGTACATCGATTGGCATCACTGACACAGATGACAAAATAAAGCTTTTTCTAGGCAGCAACCTGATGCAGCACAAATCAGCCGCAAGCCAGAGCAGAGGCTGTGGCTGAGGGTTTTGGGGGAAAAGATACTACAGTTTCTTTCCTTGCGCCCGTGCCGTACGGCTGGATTTCTTCTTTACAGTTCTTGAGCAAACCTCCTCCTTCAGCAGAAGATGATCTTCTGGTTTTTAAATAGCGTCCTGGTTTGGGACAGGAGAAAAAAGGTAAGTTTCTTGTCTGGCACTGCTTCTTTCAGCTAAGTCTCTAGCCAACAATCTGGCTACAATTTTTGCTTCAGTAACAAAAAGCTCTGATTGTTCGACCCCTCCAGGGCACACCAACTATCTAATAGGACTCCAAAATTCCAGAGAAAAGGGCTTAAATAAAAAACATAGTGTGACCACTGGAAACTTTGGCTGGCCCTAATCCTCGTGTGGAACGCTACCCACAGGGCAAGGAATAATCTGGCTACAAATAGTGCAGGAAAGTGCAGGAAAAAGTGCAGGGAAGTGCAGAAAGTGCAGAAAAGTACAGGGAAGGATAGTGCAGGAAAGTGCAGGGAAGGATAGTGCAGGAAAGGATCGTGCAGGGAAGGATGATAGTGCAGGGAAGGGTAGTGCAGGGAAGGACGATAGTGCAGGGAAGGACGATAGTGCAGGGAAGGACGATAGTGCAGGGAAGGACGATAGTGCAGGGAAGGACGATAGTGCAGGAAAGTGGAAGGAAGTGCAGGAAAGTGCAGGGAAGGGTAGTGCAGGGAAGGATGATAGTGCAGGGAAGGATGATAGTGCAGGAAACGATGATAGTGCAGGGAGGGATAGTGCAGGAAAGTGCAAGGAAGTGCAGGAAAGTGCAGGGACTGGGTAGTGCAGGGAAGGATGGTAGTGCAGGGAAGGATGGTAGTGCAGGGAAGGATGATGATAGTGCAGGGAAGGATGGTAGTGCAGGGAAGGATGGTAGTGCAGGGAAGGATGGTAGTGCAGGGAAGGATGGTAGTGCAGGGAAGGATGGTAGTGCAGGGAAGGATGGTAGTGCAGGGAAGGATGGTAGTGCAGGGAAGGATGGTAGTGCAGGGAAGGATGGTGGTGCAGGAAAGTGGAAGGAAGTGCAGGAAAGTGGAAGGAAGTGCAGGAAAGTGGAAGGAAGTGCAGGAAAGTGGAAGGAAGTGCAGGAAAGTGGAAGGAAGTGCAGGAAAGTGGAAGGAAGTGCAGGAAAGTGCAGGGAAGGACGATAGTGCAGGGAAGGACGATAGTGCAGGGAAGGATCGTGCAGGGAAGGATAGTGCGAAAGTGCAAGGAAGTTGCAGGAAAGTGCAGGGAAGGGTAGTGCAGGAAAGGGTAGTGCAGGAAGGGTAGTGCAGGGAAGGGTAGTGCAGGGAAGGGTAGTGCAGGGAAGGGTAGTGCAGGGAAGGTAGTGCAGGGAAGGGTAGTGCAGGAAAGGACGATAGTGCAGGGAAGGATAGTGCAGGGAAGTGCAAGGAAGTGCAGGAGAGTGCAGGGAAGGGTAGTGCAGGGAAGGATGGTAGTGCAGGGAAGGATGGTAGTGCAGGGAAGGATGGTAGTGCAGGGAAGGATGGTAGTGCAGGGAAGGGTAGTGCAGGGAAGGATGGTAGTGCAGGGAAGGGTAGTGCAGGGAAGGGTAGTGCAAGGAAGGGTAGTGCAAGGAAGGGTAGTGCAGGGAAGGGTAGTGAAAGGGAAGGGTAGTGCAGGGAAGGGTAGGTCAGGGAAGGGTAGGTCAGGGAAGGGTAGGTCAGGGAAGGGTAGTGAAGGGAAGGATCATGCAGGGATGTGCAGGAAAGTGCAGGGAAGGATAGTGCAAAGAAGGATGATAGTGAAGGGAAGGGTAGTGAGGGAAGGATTGTGCAAAGAAAGATGATAGTGCAGGGAAGGATGATAGTGCAGGGAAGGATGGTAGTGCAGGGAGGGATGATGATAGTGCAGGGAGGGATGATGATAGTGCAGGGAAGGATGATGATAGTGCAGGGAGGGATGATGATAGTGCAGGGAGGGATGATGATAGTGCAGGGAGGGATGATAGTTCAGGGAAGGGTCGTGCAGGGAAGGGTCGTGCAGGGAAGGGTCGTGCAGGGAAGGGTCGTGCAGGGAAGTGCAGGAAAGATCAGGACAGTGCAGGAAACGATAGTGCATGGAAGGATAGCGTAGGGAAGGGTAGTGCAGGGAAGGACCGTGCAAAGAGGATGATAGTGAAGGGAAGGGTAGTGCAGGGAAGGATCGTGCAGGGAAGGATGATAGTGCAGGGAAGGATGATAGTGCAGGGAAGTGCAGGAAAGTGCAGGGAAGGATCGTGGAGGGAAGGATAGTGGAGGAAATTGCAGGGAAGGATAGTGCAGGGAAGGATCGTGCAGGGAAGGATGATAGTGCAGGAAGGATGATAGTGCAGGGAAGGATGATAGTGCAGGGAAGGATGATAGTGCAGGGAAGGATGATAGTGCAGGGAGGGATGATTAGTGGGCAGGGGAAGGTATGTATAGTGCAGGAGAAGGATGATTAGTTGCAGGGAGTAGTTGCAGGGAAGGATAGCTGCAGGGGAATGGATAGTGCAGGGAAGGATGATAGTGCAGGAAGGGTAGGTCATGGGAAGGGTAGTGCAGGGAAGGTATGTGCAAGAAGGGATGATAGTGCAGGAAGGATGATTAGTGAGGGAAGGGTAGTGCAGGGGATAGGGACCGTGCATAAGAGGATTGGATAGTGAAGGGAAGAAAGTGCAGGGAAGGATTGATAGGTGCAAGGAATAATCTGGCTACAACTTTTGTCTTTTGTACCCCCTTACTCCTAATATCTGACCCCTCGGCCTCTCCCCTGATGTTTCACAATGGGGCTCCAAAAATTCACCAAAATGGCCCTAGATAAAAAAGGAAAAAGTGACAACTGAAAACTTGTGCTGGCCCAAACCTCGCGTGGAACCCTGCCCACAGAGCAAGGAATTAACTTGGTAAAACTTTGTTTAAGTACCAAAAGCCTCCAATATCTGACCCCTCGGCAAAATCACTCCCCTTCCCCAGCCCGGTACGGCTGCCGCCCCCTCCCACCCTTTCCCCCCCCCCAAAAGCCCCGCGCGACAAGTTCCTCGCCCCGGTGGGACCGGCGAGCAGGAGCCGGAGACAGGACGGGGCTGCTAGCCCGCCCGGCAGCCGCCCCCCCGCCCCACTCCACCCCACCCCACGTCCCCTCCACCCCGTGGCTCTCCCCCGGCCCAGCTCCCCCCCCCCTCCTCTCCAAACAGCCTCGGAACTCCCCGCCGGCCCCGGGGCACCGCTCGGGACCGGCGCGGAAAGGCACCGCCCCGCACCGCCCTTACTCACCCCCGTCTCTCCGCGCCGCTTCCGCCCCTCTCCTCGCCCCGGAGGCGGGCGGCGCCCCCCTGCCCGTCTGGCGTTCCGCGTTCTGCCCACCGGCTCCGGTAACGGCGGCGGAGGCGGCGGGAGAAGCGGACGCGGCGGCTCCGCGCCGGGGCGCCGCCGTGGCTTCCGCAATGGCGCCGTCCCCGCCTTTTAGTTCTCCGTGAGTGCTGCCGCCCGGTGGCTGAAAAGCGGTACTGCAGCTCGCACTGCGGCGCTGAGTCGGCGCATGCGCACCGGGCAAGTACTGGCAAGCCCGGCTCTCGCACATGCGCAGTAGCGCCCAGAGAAGCCCAACTTGCCGGGATGCTCGTCAATGTGCGCATGCGCCTCCGGCTTGCCAGTACTTGCTTCTGCTCATGCGCGGGAGGACCGCCACCAACGAGACGAGCCCCGGCGGACGGACCGGCTCCTCGCGGGCTTAAACCGCCTTCATTTCGCCATCGAGACGTGCCCGCTCCCTGCCCGCTTCGCCCGTCCCCGTCCCCGCCTTTTCCGCCGCCGTCCCCGGCCCTCCCGCGCCTTTTCCTCGCCCCGGAGGCGACGCGGCGCGGCGCGGCGGAGCGGCCGCCGATCCGGCGTTCCGCGCTCTGCCCGCCCGCCCCGCCAGCAGCGGCGGGGCCGGGAAGAGACGGACGCGGCCGTTCCGTACGGAGCGAGAGGGCGCCGCCATGATTCCGTAACGAGGGCGGGGTGCTCGGCTTCAGCCGCCGCCGCGCATGCGCAGAGACGCCGGCGCCTCGCCGCTGCAGTGCCGGCTTCTCGCCACCGGGGGGCGCCGCCAGCGCCGAAAAAATGGGTAAAAACAAAAAAAGGAAGGGGAAAACAAGAATAATCCCAAAATAAAAGCGCCCCGCAGCGTCCCCGTCACCCCCTGGCCCCCGCAGGACCCATTTAACCCCCCCCCAGCAGTCACCGGCGCCACCCAAGTGCAGCTCCAGCCCCCCCACGCCCCTCTCCCAGTCGCTGCCCGAGTCAGGCGTCTCCCCTTAAAACTGAACGTCTGCAAAAAATAAAGCAAGCACCTCCGGAACCGGGTTCACGGCTCGTCTTTATTGGAGTCCAGCAGCTGACAGGTACCCACCCTACTACACAGATGACCTTCACCTTTCCCTCCCCTCAGTGCCAGGATCTTGCCCCGGCTCCAATACCACCCACCTCAAACCCCACGCCCTGCCCCCGTTCCCCGAAAAAAAACCCCACCCCTCAGGCTAAAGACCCCAGCATCACTGCGAGAAGACTCAGATACAGTCCTAAAAGTCAGTCCCTGTCGCAAGAGGGAGCTGACACACGACCAATGTGATCAGTCAGAATCCGATTTTATTTAGAGCATCAAGCGTATTTATACCTTTTACACTAAACTATGAGATTACATCATTGATAAATGGTTACAAAAGCTTAGTTCACTACTGGTTACATGTTAAACATTCTCTACCTCTTGCAGTTTTCTTGTTCTATTCTCAGAACATCTTGCTTCAGTGATCACAATGCTCTTCTCTGTTTTTCTTCATTCCGGGGCTTTCCAGATAGCTCAAGGTGGATACATTCTGTCAAGGTCAGTGCAGACGCGAGTCCTTGCAACTTTGGCTAAGCTTACTTAGCATTAGTGAAACCCAGGCCTTGTAGTGGCAAAGCGCAATCTCCCACAAGTCCCCTCCGTGGCCAACACACAGCCGCCCGCCCGCCCCCCAAATCTAGCCTCCTCCCCAGTTTCTTCTCCCCTTCTCACAATTCTTCACCTGTCTGGCTCATACCTTTTCACCAAGGTACCAGAACCAGGCATGTGGGAAAGAGAGACGTACATCGATTGGCATCACTGACACAGATGACAAAATAAAGCTTTTCTAGGCAGCACCTGATGCAGCACAAATCAGCCGCAGCCAGAGCAGAGGCTGTGGCTGAGGGTTTTGGGGGAAAAGATACTACAGTTTCTTTCCTGCGCCCGTGCCGTACGGCTGGATTCTTCTTTACAGTCTTGAGCAAACCTCCTCCTTCAGCAGAAGATGATCTCTGGTTTTTAAATAGCGTCCTGGTTTGGGACAGGAGAAAAAGGTAAGTTTCTGTCTGGCACTGCTTCTTTCAGCTAAGTCTCTAGCCAACAATCTGGCTACAATTTTGCTTCAGTAACAAAAAGCTCTGATGTTCGACCCCTCCAGGGCACACCAACTATCTAAATAGGACTCCAAAATTCCAGAGAAAAGGGCTTAAATAAAAAACATAGTGTGACCACTGGAAACTTGTGCTGGCCCTAATCCTCGTGTGGAACGCTACCCACAGGGCAAGGAATAATCTGGCTACAAATAGTGCAGGAAAGTGCAGGAAAAAGTGCAGGGAAGTGCAGAAAGTGCAGAAAAGTACAGGGAAGGATAGTGCAGGAAAGTGCAGGAAAGGATAGTGCAGGAAAGGATCGTGCAGGGAAGGGTAGTGCAGGGAAGGACGATAGTGCAGGGAAGGACGATAGTGCAGGAAGGACGATAGTGCAGGGAAGGACGATAGTGCAGGGAAGGACGATAGTGCAGGGAAGGACGATAGTGCAGGGAAGTGGAAGGAAGTGCAGGAAAGTGCAGGGAAGGGTAGTGCAGGGAAGGATGATAGTGCAGGGAAGGATGATAGTGCAGGAAACGATGATAGTGCAGGGAGGGATAGTGCAGGAAAGTGCAGGGAAGGATGGTAGTGCAGGGAAGGAGGGTAGTGCAGGGAAGGATGGTAGTGCAGGGAAGGATGGTAGTGCAGGGAAGGATGGTAGTGCAGGGAAGGATGGTAGTGCAGGGAAGGATGGTAGTGCAGGGAAGGATGGTAGTGCAGGGAAGGATGGTAGTGCAGGAAAGTGGAAGGAAGTGCAGGAAAGTGGAAGGAAGTGCAGGAAAGTGGAAGGAAGTGCAGGAAAGTGGAAGGAAGTGCAGGAAAGTGGAAGGAAGTGCAGGAAAGTGGAAGGAAGTGCAGGAAAGTGGAAGGAAGTGCAGGAAAGTGGAAGGAAGTGCAGGAAAGTGCAGGGAAGGGTAGTGCAGGGAAGGATGACAGTGCAGGGAAGGATCGTGCAGGGAAGGATAGTGCAGGAAAGTGCAAGGAAGTGCAGGAAAGTGCAGGGAAGGGTAGTGCAGGGAAGGGTAGTGCAGGGAAGGGTAGTGCAGGGAAGGGTAGTGCAGGAAAGGACGATAGTGCAGGGAAGGATAGTGCAGGAAAGTGCAAGGAAGTGCAGGAGAGTGCAGGGAAGGGTAGTGCAGGGAAGGATGGTAGTGCAGGGAAGGATGGTAGTGCAGGGAAGGATGGTAGTGCAGGGAAGGATGGTAGTGCAGGGAAGGATGGTAGTGCAGGGAAGGATGGTAGTGCAGGGAAGGGTAGTGCAGGGAAGGGTAGTGCAGGGAAGGGTAGTGCAAAGAATGATGATAGTGAAGGGAAGTGTAGTGCAGGGAAGGATCGTGCAGGGAAGGATGATAGTGCAGGGAAGGGTAGGTCAGGAAAGGGTAGTGAAGGGAAGGATCATGCAGGGAAGTGCAGGAAAGTGCAGGGAAGGATAGTGCAAAGAAGGATGATAGTGAAGGGAAGGGTAGTGAGGGAAGGATTGTGCAAAGAAAGATGATAGTGCAGGGAAGGATGATGATAGTGCAGGGAAGGATGATGATAGTGCAGGGAAGGATGATGATAGTGCAGGGAAGGATGGTAGTGCAGGGAGGGATGATGATAGTGCAGGGAGGGATGATGATAGTGCAGGGAGGGATGATGATAGTGCAGGGAGGGATGATAGTTCAGGGAAGGGTCGTGCAGGGAAGGGTCGTGCAGGGAAGGGTCGTGCAGGGAAGTGCAGGAAAGATCAGGACAGTGCAGGAAACGATAGTGCATGGAAGGATAGCGTAGGGAAGGGTAGTGCAGGGAAGGACCGTGCAAAGAGGATGATAGTGAAGGGAAGGGTAGTGCAGGGAAGGATCGTGCAGGGAAGGATGATAGTGCAGGGAAGGATGATAGTGCAGGGAAGGATGATAGTGCAGGGAAGGATGATAGTGCAGGGAAGTGCAGGAAAGTGCAGGGAAGGATCGTGGAGGGAAGGATAGTGCAGGAAATTGCAGGGAAGGATAGTGCAGGGAAGGATGATAGTGCAGGGAAGGATGATAGTGCAGGGAAGGATGATAGTGCAGGGAAGGATGATAGTGCAGGGAAGGATGATAGTGCAGGGAAGGATGATAGTGCAGGGAAGGATGATAGTGCAGGGAGGGATAGTGCAGGAAAGTGCAGGGAAGGATAGTGCAGGGAAGGATGATAGTGCAGGGAAGGGTAGGTCAGGGAAGGGTAGTGCAGGGAAGGATTGTGCAAAGAAGGATGATAGTGCAGGGAAGGATGATAGTGCAGGGAAGGATGATAGTGCAGGGAAGGACCGTGCAAAGAGGATGATAGTGAAGGGAAGGAAAGTGCAGGGAAGGATGATAGTGCAAGGAATAATCTGGCTACAACTTTGTTTTTGTACCCCTTACCTCCAATATCTGACCCCTCGGCCTCTCCCCTGATGTTTCACAATGGGGCTCCAAAATTCACCATAAATGGCCCTAGATAAAAAAGGAAAAAAGTGACAACTGAAAACTTGTGCTGGCCCAAACCCTCGCGTGGAACCCTGCCCACAGAGCAAGGAATTAACTTGGTAAAACTTTGTTTAAGTACCAAAAGCCTCCAATATCTGACCCCTCGGCAAAATCCACTCCCCTTCCCCAGCCCGGTACGGCTGCCGCCCCCCTCCCACCCTTTCCCCCCCCCCAAAAGCCCCGCGCGACAAGTTCCTCGCCCCGGTGGGACCGGCGAGCAGGAGCCGGAGACAGGACGGGGCTGCTAGCCCGCCCGGCAGCCGCCCCCCCGCCCCACTCCACCCCACCCCACGTCCCCCTCCACCCCGTGGCTCTCCCCCGGCCCCAGCTCTCCCCCCCCCTCCTCCCCAAACAGCCTCGGAACTCCCTGCCGGCCCCGGGGCACCGCTCGGGACCGGCGCGGAAAGGCACGGCACCGCACCGCCCTTACTCACCCCCGTCTCTCCGCGCCGCTTCCGCCCCTCTCCTCGCCCCGGAGGCGGGCGGCGCCCCCCTGCCCGTCTGGCGTTCCGCGTTCTGCCCACCGGCTCCGGTAACGGCGGCGGAGGCGGCGGGAGAAGCGGACGCGGCGGCTCCGCGCCGGGGCGCCGCCGTGGCTTCCGCAATGGCGCCGTCCCCGCCTTTTAGTTCTCCGTGAGTGCTGCCGCCCGGTGGCTGAAAAGCGGTACTGCAGCTCGCACTGCGGCGCTGAGTCGGTGCATGCGCACCGGGCAAGTACTGGCAAGCCCGGCTCTCGCACATGCGCAGTAGCGCCCAGAGAAGCCCAAACTTGCCGGGATGCTCGTCAATGTGCGCATGCGCCTCCGGCTTGCCAGTACTTGCTTCTGCTCATGCGCGGGAGGACCGCCACCAACGAGACGAGCCCCGGCGGACGGACCGGCTCCTCGCGGGCTTAACCGCCTTCATTTCGCCATCGAGACGTGCCCGCTCCCTGCCCGCTTCGCCCGTCCCCGTCCCCGCCTTTTCCGCCGCCGTCCCCGGCCCTCCCGCGCCTTTTCCTCGCCCCGGAGGCGACGCGGCGCGGCGCGGCGGAGCGGCCGCCGATCCGGCGTTCCGCGCTCTGCCCGCCCGCCCCGCCAGCAGCGGCGGGGCCGGGAAGAGACGGACGCGGCCGTTCCGTACGGAGCGAGAGGGCGCCGCCATGATTCCGTAACGAGGGCGGGTGCCCGGCTTCAGCCGCCGCCGCGCATGCGCAGAGACGCCGGCGCCTCGCCGCTGCAGTGCCGGCTTCTCGCCACCGGGGGGCGCCGCCAGCGCCGAAAAAATGGGTAAAAACAAAAAAAGGAAGGGGAAAACAAGAATAATCCCAAAATAAAAGCGCCCCGCAGCGTCCCTGTCACCCCCTGGCCCCCGCAGGACCCATTTAACCCCCCCCCAGCAGTCACCGGCGCCACCCAAGTGCAGCTCCAGCCCCCCCACGCCCCTCTCCCAGTCGCTGCCCGAGTCAGGCGTCTCCCCTTAAAACTGAACGTCTGCAAAAAATAAAGCAAGCACCTCCGGAACCGGGTTCACGGCTCGTCTTTATTGGAGTCCAGCAGCTGACAGGTACCCACCCTACTACACAGATGACCTTCACCTTTCCCTCCCCTCAGTGCCAGGATCTTGCCCCGGCTCCAATACCACCCACCTCAAACCCCACGCCCTGCCCCCGTTCCCCGAAAAAAACCCCCACCCCTCAGGCTAAAGACCCCAGCATCACTGCGAGAAGACTCAGATACAGTCCTAAAAGTCAGTCCCTGTCGCAAGAGGGAGCTGACACACGACCAATGTGATCAGTCAGAATCCGATTTTATTTAGAGCATCAAGCGTATTTATACCTTTTACACTAAACTATGAGATTACATCATTGATAAATGGTTACAAAAGCTTAGTTCACTACTGGTTACATGTTAAACATTCTCTACCTCTTGCAGTTTTCTTGTTCTATTCTCAGAACATCTTGCTTCAGTGATCACAATGCTCTTCTCTGTTTTTCTTCATTCCGGGGCTTTCCAGATAGCTCAAGGTGGATACATTCTGTCAAGGTCAGTGCAGACGCGAGTCCTTGCAACTTTGGCTAAGCTTACTTAGCATTAGTGAAACCCAGGCCTTGTAGTGGCAAAGCGCAATCTCCCACAAGTCCCCTCCGTGGCCAACACACAGCCGCCCGCCCCCCAAATCTAGCCTCCTCCCCAGTTTCTTCTCCCCTTCTCACAATTCTTCACCTGTCTGGCTCATACCTTTTCACCAAGGTACCAGAACCAGGCATGTGGGAAAGAGAGACGTACATCGATTGGCATCACTGACACAGATGACAAAATAAAGCTTTTCTAGGCAGCACCTGATGCAGCACAACTCAGCCGCAGCCAGAGCAGAGGCTGTGGCTGAGGGTTTTGGGGGAAAAGATACTACAGTTTCTTTCCTGCGCCCGTGCCGTACGGCTGGATTCTTCTTTACAGTCTCGAGCAAACCTCCTCCTTCAGCAGAAGATGATCTCTGGTTTTTAAATAGCGTCCTGGTTTGGGACAGGAGAAAAAGGTAAGTTTCTGTCTGGCACTGCTTCTTTCAGCTAAGTCTCTAGCCAACAATCTGGCTACAATTTTGCTTCAGTAACAAAAAGCTCTGATGTTCGACCCCTCCAGGGCACACCAACTATCTAAATAGGACTCCAAAATTCCAGAGAAAAGGGCTTAAATAAAAAACATAGTGTGACCAACTGGAAACTTGTGCTGGCCCTAATCCTCGTGTGGAACGCACCCACAGGGCAAGGAATAATCTGGCTACAATAGTGCAGGAAAGTGCAGGAAAAAAGTGCAGGGAAGTGCAGGGAAGTGCAGAAAAGTACAGGGAAGGATAGTGCAGGAAAGTGCAGGGAAGGATAGTGCAGGAAAGGATCGTGCAGGGAGGATGATAGTGCAGGGAAGGGTAGTGCAGGGAAGGGTAGTGCAGGGAAGGGTAGTGCAGGGAAGGGTAGTGCAGGGAAGGGTAGTGCAGGGAAGGACGATAGTGCAGGGAAGGACGATAGTGCAGGAAAGTGGAAGGAAGTGCAGGAAAGTGCAGGGAAGGGTAGTGCAGGGAAGGATGATAGTGCAGGAAACGATGATAGTGCAGGGAGGGATAGTGCAGGAAAGTGCAAGGAAGTGCAGGAAAGTGCAGGGAAGGGTAGTGCAGGGAAGGATGGTAGTGCAGGGAAGGATGGTAGTGCAGGGAAGGATGGTAGTGCAGGGAAGGATGGTAGTGCAGGGAAGGATGGTAGTGCAGGGAAGGATGATAGTGCAGGAAGGATGGTAGTGCAGGGAAGGATGGTAGTGCAGGGAAGGATGGTAGTGCAGGGAAGGATGGTAGTGCAGGGAAGGATGGTAGTGCAGGGAAGGATGGTGCAGGAAAGTGGAAGGAAGTGCAGGAAAGTGGAAGGAAGTGCAGGAAAGTGGAAGGAAGTGCAGGAAAGTGGAAGGAAGTGCAGGAAAGTGCAGGGAAGGGTAGTGCAGGGAAGGGTAGTGCAGGGAAGGGTAGTGCAGGGAAGGGTAGTGCAGGGAAGGGTAGTGCAGGGAAGGACGATAGTGCAGGGAAGGACGATAGTGCAGGGAAGGACGATAGTGCAGGGAAGGACGATAGTGCAGGGAAGGACGATAGTGCAGGGAAGGACGATAGTGCAGGGAAGGACGATAGTGCAGGGAAGGACGATAGTGCAGGGAAGGACGGTAGTGCAGGGAAGGACGGTAGTGCAGGGAAGGACGGTAGTGCAGGGAAGGACGGTAGTGCAGGGAAGGACGGTAGTGCAGGGAAGGACGATAGTGCAGGGAAGGACGATAGTGCAGGGAAGGACGATAGTGCAGGGAAGGACGATAGTGCAGGGAAGGGTAGTGCAGGGAAGGATAGTGCAGGGAAGTGCAAGGAAGTGTGCAGGAGAGTGCAGGGAAGGGTAGTGCAGGGAAGGATGGTAGTGCAGGGAAGGATGGTAGTGCAGGGAAGGATGGTAGTGCAGGGAAGGATGGTAGTGCAGGGAAGGATGGTAGTGCAGGGAAGGATGGTGCAGGGAAGGGTAGTGCAAAGAATGATGATAGTGAAGGGAAGTGTAGTGCAGGGAAGGATCGTGCAGGGAAGGATGATAGTGCAGGGAAGGGTAGTGAAGGGAAGGATCATGCAGGGAAGTGCAGGAAAGTGCAGGGAAGGATAGTGCAAAGAAGGATGATAGTGAAGGGAAGGGTAGTGAGGGAAGGATTGTGCAAAGAAAGATGATAGTGCAGGGAAGGATGATGATAGTGCAGGGAAGGATGATGATAGTGCAGGGAAGGATGATGATAGTGCAGGGAAGGATGATGATAGTGCAGGGAAGGATGATGATAGTGCAGGGAAGGATGATGATAGTGCAGGGAGGGATGATGATAGTGCAGGGAGGGATGATGATAGTGCAGGGAGGGATGATGATCGTGCAGGGAAGGGTCGTGCAGGGAAGGGTCGTGCAGGGAAGGGTCGTGCAGGGAAGGGTCGTGCAGGGAAGTGCAGGAAAGATCAGGACAGTGCAGGAAACGATAGTGCATGGAAGGATAGCGTAGGGAAGGGTAGTGCAGGGAAGGACCGTGCAAAGAAGATGATAGTGAAGGGAAGGGTAGTGCAGGGAAGGATCGTGCAGGGAAGGATGATAGTGCAGGGAAGGATGATAGTGCAGGGAAGGATGATAGTGCAGGGAAGGATGATAGTGCAGGGAAGTGCAGGAAAGTGCAGGGAAGGATCGTGGAGGGAAGGATAGTGCAGGAAATTGCAGGGAAGGATAGTGCAGGGAAGGATCGTGCAGGGAAGGATAGTGCAGGGAAGGATCGTGCAGGGAAGGATCGTGCAGGGAAGGATCGTGCAGGGAAGGATGATAGTGCTGGAAAGGATGATAGTGCAGGAAAGGATGATAGTGCAGGAAAGGATGATAGTGCAGGGAGGGATGATAGTGCAGGAAAGGATGATAGTGCAGGGAAGGATGATAGTGCAGGAAAGGATGATAGTGCAGGGAAGGATGATAGTGCAGGGAGGGATAGTGCAGGAAAGTGCAGGGAAGGATAGTGCAGGGAGGGATAGTGCAGGGAAGGGTAGGTCAGGGAAGGGTAGTGCAGGGAAGGATTGTGCAAAGAAGGATGATAGTGCAGGGAAGGATGATAGTGCAGGGAAGGACCGTGCAAAGAGGATGATAGTGAAGGGAAGGAAAGTGCAGGGAAGGATGATAGTGCAAGGAATAATCTGGCTACAACTTTGTTTTTGTACCCCTTACCTCCAATATCTGACCCCTCGGCCTCTCCCCTGATGTTTCACAATGGGGCTCCAAAATTCACCAAAAATGGCCCTAGATAAAAAGGAAAAAAGTGACAACTGAAAACTTGTGCTGGCCCAAACCCTCGCGTTGGAACCCTGCCACAGAGCAAGGAATTAACTTGGTAAAACTTTGTTTAAGTACCAAAAGCCTCCAATATCTGACCCCTCGGCAAAATCCACTCCCCTTCCCCAGCCCGGTACGGCTGCCGCCTCCCTCCACCTTTCCCCCCCCCAAAAGCCCCGCGCACAAGTTCTCGCCCCGGTGGGACCGGCGAAGCAGGAGCCGGAGACAGGACGGGGCTGCTAGCCCGCCCGGCAGCCGCCCCCCCGCCCCACTCCACCCCACCCCACGTCCCCCTCCACCCCGTGGCTCTCCCCGGCCCCAGCTCTCCCCCCCCCTCCTCCCCAAACAGCCTCGGAACTCCTGCCGGTCCCCGGGGCACCGCTCAGGGACCGGCGCGGAAAGGCCCACGGCACCGCACCGCCCTTACTCACCCCCGTCTCTCCGCGCCGCTTTTCCGCCCCTCTCCTCGCCCCGGAGGCGGGCCGGCGCCCCCCTGCCGTCTGGGCGTTCCGCGTTCTGCCCACCGGCTCCGTAACGGCGGCGGAGCGGCGGGAGAAGCGGACGCGCGGCTCCGCGCCGGGGCGCCGCCGTGGCTTCCGCAATGGCGCCGTCCCCGCCTTTTAGTTCTCCGTGAGTGCTGCCGCCCGGTGGCTGAAAAGCTGGTACTGCAGCTCGCACTGCGGCGCTGAGTCGGTGCATGCGCACCGGGCAAGTACTGGCAAGCCCGGCTCTCGCACATGCGCAGTAGCGCCCAGAGAAGCCCAAACTTGCCGGGATGCTCGTCAATGTGCGCATGCGCCTCCGGCTTGCCAGTACTTGCTTCTGCTCATGCGCGGGGAGGACCGCCACCAACGAGGACGAGCCCGGCGGACGGACCGGCTCCTCGCGGCTTAACCGCCTCCATTTCGCCATCGAGACGTGCCCGCTCCCTGCCCGCTTCGCCCGTCCCCGTCCCCGCCTTTTCCCCGCCGTCCCCGGCCCTCCCGCGCCTTTTCTCACCCCGGAGGCGACGCGGCGCGGCGGAGCGGAGCGGCCGCCGATCCGGCGTTCCGCGCTCTGCCCGCCTGCCCCGCCAACAGCGGCGGGGCCGGAAAGAGACGGACGCGGCCGTTCCGTACGGAGCGAGAGGGCGCCGCCATGATTCCGTAACGAGGGCGGGTGCCCGGCTTCAGCCGCCGCCGCGCATGCGCAGAGGACGCCGGCGCCTCGCCGCTGCAGTGCCGGCTTCTCGCCACCGGGGGGCGCGCCAGCGCCGAAAAAATGGGGTAAAACAAAAAAGGAAGGGGAAAACGAGAATAATCCCAAAATAAAAGCGCCCCGCAGCGTCCCTGTCACCCCCTGGCCCCCGCAGGACCCTTTAAACCCCCCCAGCAGTCACCGGCGCCACCCAAGTGCAGCTCCAGCCCCCCCACGCCCCTCTCCCAGTCGCTGCCGAGTCAGGCGTCTCCCCTTAAAACTGAACGTCTGCAAAAAATAAAGCAAGCACCTCCGGAACCGGGTTCACGGCTCGTCTTTATTGGAGTTCCAGCAGCTGACAGGTACCCACCCTACTACACAGATGACCTTCACCTTTCCCTCCCCCTCAGTGCCAGGATCTTGCCCCGGCTCCAATACCACCCACCTCAAACCCCACGCCCTGCCCCCGTTCCCCGAAAAAAACCCCCACCCCTCAGGCTAAAGACCCCAGCATCACTGCGAGAAGATTCAGATACAGTCCTAAAAGTCAGTCCCTGTCGCAAGAGGGAGCTGACACATGACCAATGTGATCAGTCAGAATCCGATTTTATTTAGAGCATCAAGCGTATTTATACCTTTTACACTAAACTATGAGATTACATCATTGATAAATGGTTACAAAAGCTTAGTTCACTACTGGTTACATGTTAAACATTCTCTACCTCTTGCAGTTTTCTTGTTCTATTCTCAGAACATCTTGCTTCAGTGATCACAATGCTCTTCTCTGTTTTTCTTCATTCCGGGGCTTTCCAGATAGCTCAAGGTGGATACATTCTGTCAAGGTCAGTGCAGACGCGAGTCCTTGCAACTTTGGCTAAGCTTACTTAGCATTAGTGAAACCCAGGCCATGTAGTGGCAAAGCCCAATCTCCCACAAGTTCCCTCCGTGGCCAACACACAGCCGCCCGCCCGCCCGCCCCCCAAATCTAGCCTCCTCCCCAGTTTCTTCTCCCCTTCTCACAATTCTTCACCTGTCTGGCTCAGACCTTTTCACCAAGGTACCAGAACCAGGCATGTGGGAAAGAGAGATGTACATCGATTGGCATCACTGACACAGATGACAAAATAAAGCTTTTCTAGGCAGCACCTGATGCAGCACAAATCAGCCACAGCCAGAGCAGAGGCTGTGGCTGAGGGTTTTGGGGGAAAAGATACTACAGTTTCTTTCCTGCGCCCGTGCCGTACGGCTGGATTCTTCTTTACAGTCTTGAGCAAACCTCCTCCTTCAGCAGAAGATGATCTCTGGTTTTTAAATAGCGTCCTGGTTTGGGACAGGAGAAAAAGGTAAGTTTCTGTCTGGCACTGCTTCTTTCAGCTAAGTCTCTAGCCAACAATCTGGCTACAATTTTGCTTCAGTAACAAAAAGCTCTGATGTTCGACCCCTCCAGGGCACACCAACTATCTAAATAGGACTCCAAAATTCCAGAGAAAAGGGCTTAAATAAAAAACATAGTGTGACCACTGAAAACTTGTGCTGGCCCTAATCCTCGTGTGGAACGCTACCCACAGGGCAAGGAATAATCTGGCTACAAATAGTGCAGGAAAGTGCGGGAAAAAGTGCAGGGAAGTGCAGAAAGTGCAGAAAAGTACAGGGAAGGATAGTGCAGAAAAGTGCACGGAAGGATAGTGCAGGAAAGTGCAGGGAAGGATAGTGCAGGGAAGGATCGTGCAGGGAAGGATGATAGTGCAGGGAAGGACGATAGTGCAGGGAAGGACGATAGTGCAGGGAAGGACGATAGTGCAGGAAAGTGCAGGGAAGGATCGTGCAGGGAAGGATCATGCAAAAAATGATGATAGTGAAGGGAAGTGTAGTGCAGGGAAGGATGATAGTGCAGGGAAGGGTAGGTCAGGGAAGGGTAGTAAAGGGAAGGATCGTGCAGGGAAGTGCAGGAAAGTGCAGGGAAGGAGAGTGCAAAGAAGGATGATAGTGCAGGGAAGGGTAGTGCAGGGAAGGATTGTGCAAAGAAAGAT